>NW_027249030.1:0-106720 GCF_019359855.2 Lolium perenne | reverse complement strand
TCCGCGACGAGGCGAGGCACGCGTCCTCTGCTCTGGCTCATCGGACGACGGGGTCGGGCCGCCGCCGCACTAGTAGGAAAAGCCTTATAGGTGAGATCTTAGATTACCGCTGGCGCACCATCCAAAAATGCGCCCACAGAGAAAGTTATTTTGTAGAGCGCACCGAGGCACGGTGCGCCACGAAATAAGCTTTTAATTTTGTGGCGCACCAGGAATCCATGCGCCTCACGAAACTTGAGTGGGTCCCACGCCCTGCCACCCCCAATCGGTGGTTTTCACTATTTCTATGGCTGCACTAGCGCTTGGTGCGCCACGAAATAAGTTATTTTGTGGCGCCTTGCTCTTGGTGCGCCACACGCGAAATAAGTGATGCACGTGGGCGCACCCGCCACGGTGCGCCACAAAAAATAAGCTATTCTATGGCGCACGGGCTCGAGAACTGCGCCACATAAATAAGGTGATACGTGGCGCAGCATTGTCGGGTGCGCCACGGGAAGTAGCGAACCGAGATATACAAAAGTAGGAGCCAACCTCCTACCTACCACACTACCCAAGCCATTCATCTTCCTCCCATCTAGCTCATCCTACCTTCTCTCTCATACCATTTTGGCCATACTTTTCACTTGGCTTGGGTATTTATTGCACTTACTTTGGTTGATACATAATTGGAGTTGAGGAGAAGGCTCTCCATACTCTCTCCTCCTCTCCAACTCATCGATCAGCGGTCTCGTCTCGGTACCTCGAGATCTACAAGGTGAGTAGTTGGGAGGAGACATACATATGCTTGGTGGAGACATGCATATGCTTGCTGTAGATCTTGTGTGGCCGTCGTGTGTATGGATGCTTGATTGCGAGGTGAAGCGCTTGTGTGTGTGCCGGTGTGGTGCATGGATGTTTGCCGAAATGTTGATTCATTTCCGTTTCGGCAATTTTTTGCACTACCCATATGTCCTACCTTGAGGAGAGGTCATGCGAATTTTTCCGCTCCATGTAATACCTTGAGGAGAGGTACGGCCCATGCATGTGTGTGAATGTGTTGCGGTTCTAATTTCCTGTTCTATGTATACCATTTGCGAGGAAAGCATGGTCCCTCTCGATGAGTTTGCTCGAATCTCTAGATACAAGATAGACGCGAAAGGAGGACATGATTCGGGACACAATAGGCGCCCGAGATAAGATGTCCGTGTAATAGATCATGCAAACTCGAGCGCTGGATCATACGCCACGATTCCGGACAAGCGGAGGAGCACACAGTTGAGGCGCGGTTTCATGCAAGAAAACCGGGCGCGGCCGGCCCTATCAAATGGTGCGCATGAAGACCATGTCGAGCGAGATGACTATCATCATGAAGAAGACTATCATCATGTCAGACGGGGACTATCATCATGAAGAAGAAGTCGGCGAGAAGATCATCATGAAGAAGAAGATGCCAGGCGGAGAAGATCATCATGATGAAGAAGAAGATTCCGGCGCGACCCGCTAATTTCGGCCTTGCGGGACTCTCATGTTCAAGATGTTGCATCACTCCGGGAGACGAGCAACGACAGAGTTGCAACCGAGAGAGAGAGCCAGAGGCGCCATGAAATGGAGAAAGAACGGGATGACTCCGATCTTTCACTGCAGGAATTGCCGTCCGCGGGATACGCGCTTGCATGTAACCGCTTGATTATCTGCACGAGGATGAAGGCCTTGAGAACAAGTAGACCCGACTCCGACACAGACAAGAACTTGAAATTGAGCGCCTACCGGCGATCGTCTCCCGGAGGGGAACACATTGCCAAGTAGTACCGAGGAGGCCAAGAAAGTCGTGTGCCCTCTTGACCTACCGCATGAAAAAATGCCACGCTTTGCGCATCAATGAGTTGGACGTGATTTATCGGGGCGAGTGCGAGGACGGAACCACATTCCGGTGTGCGGCCACGGATGAGTACAAGATTGGGGAACAAGAAGGTACGTCAAAAAGTGGTATGGTACTTTCCTATCACTCCCCGTACTTTGAAGCGGTCATTTCATGGACCCTAAGGAAGCAAAGCTCATGCAATGGCACTTGAGAAAGGGAGACCCGAAGAAGATCCGGAGATGGGCTATATGCTGACACACCCCTTCGACGCCATTGCGGCGGATTGGGAAAGCATTGGACATACGCACTTCCCCTAGGTTCGGGGCGACGCAAGGAACATGTCGGGCTGTACAGGTATGAGCACCGGATGGACTCAATCCGATTCGGCAACCACTTGGAATGTAGCACGCATAGCACATGGCTTTTGTGTTTGTCGACTGGCCTATTTACAACCTACCCCCGTGGCTACGTGCACCAAACAAAGGTACATAAACCTGAGTCATTCTCATTCAGGAGGCTTGAGAAACAACCAGAGTGTGCGACATGCATTTGTATCTCGGGCTGCTTTGAAAGAGGAGTTAGACACGTTGTTAGGAAGAGCGCCACCCGTACGTGAGGACGCCTACACTAGAACTTATTTCGATATGAGAGCCGCGTTGATCACGACGGTCACGGACTATCCTGGTTTACGCATATGTAGCATCTTGCCCCGAAGGTGTCGGCTACGGATTCGCGAGTACGAGGCTGTGTGAAGTGCATGGACGAGACCCCGCATCTACAACTACCAAGGGATCCTGGGTCCTCGAAAACCGTGTACCCAGGTGCTTTCGCGAAGGTGGCTTTGCTTGGATCACCCGTGGAGAAAACGCGGTGACCTTTTCGATGGTAAAAGATGAGCCCGATGGACCCCCCACGCCCGTAGAGGCGGCGGCGCGAAATCGACGATGCTTACTGGAAAAATTGGTAAGGAGTGGCCAGCGCCGAGGAAAGAAAGCGCCAGAAGGCGGAGCCGCATTGCTCGGTGTATGGAAAGCAAGGTCTGTTTTCCACGACTTGGAGTCTTTGGAAGGGTCCTCCACACGCCTGACAGCCTCGATGTCATGCATTACGAAGAACGTTTACCGAGAGTCTGCTTGGTACACTTTGCAACTTCGAGAAAGAGTCAAGGATGGACCGAAAGCAAGATACGATCTGAAACATTTTGGCATCAAGAAAGATCTTCAAGCCCCGATACTGATGATGACAACAACGGAGATGATGATGATGATGATCGAGACGGAAGGGACTCAACGTCTCCGCATAAAAGGGCTAAGAAGGAAACGTGGTGATGCTTCCCGCTGCACAGCTTCTGCTCACAACGAGTCCCGGAGGAAACGCTCGGAGCGGTTTTCAGGTGCCTCCTAGGAGTGAAAGGTTCATCCACGGTTACTCGGGAATATAAGCGAGATATACGGACGTAGCGAAGAAAGAGGTTCACCGGGATGAATTCTCATGATTGCCACATGCTCATGGCATCGTAGAATAATTCCCGTTGCGATCCGAGGGATAATGGAGCGAACGCACACGTCCGTGATACGGCTGTTTGGCCTATGCAACTTTTTTGACGTTATCACCGGGAAGTCGATCGAGGGCGTAGGAGGCAGCTCAAGATGCTACAGGATGAGATCGTGGTGATACTATCGTGAGCTCGAGATTTACTTCCCGCCCGCATTACGCTGATATATGCGTCCATCTCCTTCTCCATGTCGTTGATGACATCACAGAAGCTCGGCCCGACGTTCCTCCACAAACATGATGCCTTTCGAAATGCAGAGACGGGCAATTGTCATGAAAGGATACGTTCGCCAATAGGGCCCGTCCCGAGACGCAAGCATGGCCAAGGGGTTTCTAACCTACGAGTGCATCTCCTTCATGCCAGAATTATCTCAAAGCACCAAAGGACGACGAGGATCATGTTGGTCTACCCCCGGGGAGCGCACCTCGGCAGGCTCGCTGAGGTCGGTCACCGGGAGGAGCTACCGCTCGATCCATGTCGGCCTTTTCAATTGAGTAGCGACAACTTTGACCAAGGGGCTCACCGGGTCGCGATACAACCTTAAAACTGATCGAACCTTTCGTGCAAGAGCACAAAAAGCATGATCGAGGCAAGAATTACAAAAATCGATATGGGCAGAGAAACCGAGGAAGACCAGGAGACGTAACCAAGAGCACAACTCCCGACTTCACGTGTTGGTTCAAGCAAACTCCAAGCTGCTTGAAGCACGGAAGAGAAAAGGCCTTCTACCGAAGAAGATGAAAAAACTCCATATACACCTTATCACGAAAGGCCCCGGGCATCAACGTAATGAGACCCTATAAGGAGGTACGACATCAACGGTTACAGAATTCTACACCGAGGAAAAGGAATCAGAAATAGTGAAAATCAAGACTCAGGAGGCTAACTATGCTTTGTCATACGCCGATGACGAAGGATTCTAATGTCAAAGGAAAAGATTTTTTGGAAGGATCGAGGAGATATGGGAGCTCCAATTACTTGTGGAGAGATGGTGCCAATATTTCGTGTGAGATGGGCCAAGAAGGTCTAAAAAGAAGGCTGATATTTGACCACCATGGTTATACCCGATGCAAAATCAAAGAACGCATCCGCGAAAAATGAGCCATGGGTACTCGGTAGCCAAGTTGACCAATGCTTCTTCATCACCGATCCGTCGAGGCCTAGCCGTGTTGTCGTGAGGAGGGGCAAGAGGAGCATCATAGGAATGCAAGGAGACGCCAACGAGGAAGACTTGGACAAGAACGGTGACCCGAAGATCGAGGAGGAATTAAACAAACATCGACATGCCTACTACTAGTAAAGTAAGAAGGAAGACCTCCCTACCCTCTAAAGGTTCTCCGTTCACGCGAAGAAATCTCAAGGTGGCGGCATAAAGTATTCAACCGCCAACAACCGAAAGGGCAAGAAGATTGCAAAGAGACGCTAGAGCTTAGAGCCGGGATGAAGAAGATATTTTTGGTCTATCACATGTGTGTGAGTGTGTGTGTTAGACAAGTACATGCATGTCTGTGTGAGAGAAACAAGAACATGTTTGTATGAGACAAGTAATTTATAATTCTCTACTAATTACTACATAATCTTGTGTTATTTATTGAAATGTAACTAAAATATGAAAAAAAGGAAGAAAAATTGTGTGGCAGCCAGGGTTCGAACCTGGCTACTAATGGGCTAACGTTGGCCTTAACCACTAGGATAGTGCTAAGTATCTGTCAGGACACAGCAGTAACCCGTTTTGTTTTGCTAAGTGTCTAAATTCTGTGGCGCACGCCCCTTTAGGTGCGCCACAGCATTAAGGAATTCTATGGTGCATGTCAGAGCGGATGCGCCACACATAATGCTTAATTACGCGTGGCGCACGTACAAGGGTGCGCCACGGAATTTAGACACTTGAGTGAAATAACTCGAACCTTGCTTCCCCACTCCCCACACTAGCGGTTTCTTCCCCGAGCAACGAGCCAAACCTAGCGCCACTGTTCTCACAACCACCGCCACCGCCGGCGCCGCCACTAGCGCCGCTGCGCAGGGAGGAGGACGAGGACCGCCACGCCGCCGCGGAGCAGGACGGGAAAGCCCGAGCCACCGCCGCAGATCGAGGAGGAGGACGCGCGAGCCCAAGCGCCGCCGCGGGAGGAGGAGGAGGACAACACCATCACTACCGCAGCCTGCCACGCCGCCGTTCGGTGAGAACCCCTCTCCCCCTCCCCACTCCCTTGTCCACCTCCCCACGATGTCCTGTGCCCGGCCCGTCCCCAATCCGTTGTGCTCCCCACTTCCCAAACCTATGAATGCCTATGATCCTATAGCAGCCCAATTTTGCTTGCCTATGAATGCCTATAGCAGTACAATTTTTGCCAATTCGGTGTTTGTTCAATTAGTTGTATGAATTGGTAATGAACTAATGATGGTCTTCTTCTCTGGTTCTTCACCAAAATAATAAAGTGGATGATGCTTTCATGAATAAAGTGGCTAATTTATGCAGTGGCTAATTTAGTTGTTGTCATATTTGATGCATATCATCATTGGAAACCACTGCCTAGTTGATTTTGAATTACTGCTAGGATTTGTTGGCAGTAGCAAATGAATGCAGTAGAAATTTAGAGATAAAAAGCTACTGCCTACTATTTGAATGAACAAGCTACAACCAACTATTTGGGAATAAAAATAAAAATGAACAAGCTAATGTTGTTGTTGTTTCTCTGTCTACGCCAATTACTATTTCCACTGTCGGCACTAGTTTAGGATTAAATTCACCAATAATCCCTCAAGCATCCAAAATTCACATTTAAATTTATACATGCCCCTACAAAAATTCTTGACCACACCTCTACACTTGCATGCATGTAGTTCTCTGCTAGAAATATTCCCAATGGCTTGTCTCTGCTAGGAATATTCCCAAAAATGGACAGTCTCTCCTGACCCATTTTGGAGAATACTCCCAATGGCTTGTCTCTGACCCATTTTGAATTACTGCTAGGATTTGTTGGCAGTAGCAAATGAATGCAGTAGAAATTTAGAGATAAAAAGCTACTGCCTACTATTTGAATGAACAAGCTACAACCTACTATTTGGGAATAAAAATAAAAATGAACAGGCTAATGTTGTTGTTGTTTCTCTGTCTACGCAATTACTAATTCATGTCGGCACTAGTTTAGGATTAAATTCACCAATAATCCCTCAAGCATCCAAAATTCCACATTTAAATTTATACATGCCCCTACAAAAATTCTTGACCACACCTCTACACTTGCATGCATGTAGTTCTCTACTGCTAGAAATATTCCCAATGGCTTGTCTCTGCTAGAAATATTCCCAAAAATGGACAGTCTCTCCTGACCCATTTTGGAGAATATTCCCAATGGCTTGTCTCTGACCCATTTTGGAGAATATTCCCTCTTGTGGATTGACATCACAATTCAAAAAAAGAAACTGGTGACATTGTCCTATGTAACACAACTGTTCAGCTTGTGTTCTCATACCTGTGGCCTCCATCCTATATAAATGCCTAGTTTAGTGAACAGAAAATCACACCAAACATGGACAACCTGTCACGGAGTGCAAAGAGGAGGAGCAACGGCTCCAGTGGTGCCTCTGGCTCTAGGGATGCCTCTCTTTCCAAGACTTTTTCTATGGGTAGGGCAGACAAGGAGTTGCTAGTGTATCATAGGAGAAGTGTGCAAGAGAGGGAAGAAGCTGCTGCCAGTGCGGTGCGAGGGGAAGAAGAAGTAGCAGCTGGCTTGAACCAGCTAGGTGTGTTCTCATACACACAAGTTCTCCCAGTTCCAAAATCCAGACCTAAGCCCATTCCCAAAATGAAAAAGTATAAACACCAGTTGAGGAAGGAGGACCCACTGAGGTGCTGCCCTACTATGTAGAACAAATTCTTGAAGAAAAGGTTAAAGCTGGAGTTATCTTGTGCTGGCTGAGGAAGGGCATGATAAAAATCAAAGATTTGGTATCCTAGTTTGTTGTAGTTTCAGCCATCTAGTTTTAGTGTGTCCTAGTTTGTCTGAATAATTATGTAATGTAAGGGTTGATGTAATGCTTCCATGCAATGATGAATAAAAGGGTTTATGTAATGCTTCTATGCAGATGGTAGGAAATAATATATGTAATGTAAGGTTAAATGATGCTCATGCTCACATGTTGGCAGTAGCTACTGGTTGGCTTGCTCTATAAGCTTGTATGCTTGTTTATGCTCTATAACCAAGTTGCATAGCTGCTGGTTATGAAGAAGCATATACTGCCTTTTTAAATTTAAGTCATTATCTACTAACATTTGATTAGCTATTGGTATAATTCTCTTTGAATTTATAAAAATTAAAGTCACTAGCTTTCATGCCTTTTCTAATGTATATCTATGAGTAATAACATTTTCATTTGAAGTCACTAGCATTTCCATATGATGCTCAAGCTTCTGCTATATAATTCTCTCACGAAATTTATATGTTGATGTTCTTATTGCTACTTTGCTAGGATTTGTTAGCAATTCTTGGTTCAAGCTAATGATGCTACTTTGGTTGAGTGCTACTGTAAGAATAAGTGGTTAGTTCTACTGTAAGTATAAGTGTAATGCTTGCTTCTCTGGATAAAATTTTGATGTTCCAGGTTTTGATGTAGTAGTATGCTTCAGGTTTTGATGCTCCAGGTTTAGATTCTCCATGTTTATATGTAGTTGTATGCGTCAGGTTTTGATGTAGTAGTATGCTTCAGGTTTTGATGTAGTTGTATGCTCCAGTTTTGATGTAGTAGTATTTGGATACAATTTTGTATGATGATGAACATGGTTAGAATCTGAATATGGTGATGAATGTGGGCTCCAGGTTTTGCAGCGATTTCATTGAGTTGCCCATTTCCCCCGAAGCGTTGATTCACTTCCGTTTCGGTTGAGAAATGGGCACTCCTACGTAGAAAAATTAGCAAATGTCATGCCGAAATTTTGAATTTTTTGGTTGACTTTTGTAATGACTTTTGCCTCTTTTTTAATGAAGTGCAAATAAACATGTCGGGCAGCACTTCTAGGCACAGGAGCCAGAACGAAGAAGCGAGAGAGGCCAACAAGGGCTTCTGGGTGGACTACGAGCGGCGCCAAAAGGCCGCCGCCGAGTCGACCGGCGATGAGGAAGAGGGCCGTGATGCCGCCTCCGAGGGAGAGGGCCGGGGGGCCGCCGACCACACAGGTGATGAGGGAGAGGGCCGGGATGCCGCCTCCAAGGGAGAGGGCCGGGGGGCACCTCCGAGACCGGCGACGAGGACGAGACCTGGGACGACGCCGCCGAGACCGGTGCAGAGACCGGTGAAGAGACCACGGCCAACCGCACGGAAGGTGATAGCGGTGGCAACCCTCAGGAGGGTAAGAAGAAGAGGACATCGAGGAGGCCAAGGAGGGATCGGAGGCCGCTAGTGCTCGCCAACGTCACCGATCTTTGTCACGGTAGTCTCAGAAAGTGGCCTACCGATGGAGCCTTCGTGGGTTGCCAAAGGGTACAGCATGCAACTAGGGTGCATCGTCCGTGAAACCGTGCCGATCCTAACTAAGGACATCAGAAGCAAGGACAACGCGGCTATCGCCAAATCCCTCATCCAGAAGCTTGATGGCGTGTAACTCACACGTTCGTTGGGAACCCCAAGAGGAAGCTATGATGCGCACAGCAGCAAGTTTTCCCTCAGAAAGAAACCAAGGTTTATCGAACCAGGAGGAGCCAAGAAGCACGTTGAAGGTTGATGGCGGCGGGATGTAGTGCGGCGCAACACCAGGGATTCCGGCGCCAATGTGGAACCTGCACAACACAACCAAAGTACTTTTGCCCCAGCGAAGCGGTGAGGTTGTCAATCTCACCGGCTTGTTTGTAACAAAGGATTAACCGTATTGTGTGGAAGATGATTGTTTACGAGAAAACAGTAGAACAATATTGCAGTAGATTGTATTTCAGTAAAGAGAATTGGACCGGGGTCCACAGTTTCACTAGAGGTGTCTCTCCCATAAGATAAACAGCATGTTGGGTGAACAAATTACAGTTGGGCAATTGACAAATAAAGAGGGCATGACCATGCACATATATATCATGATGAGTATAGTGAGATTTAATTGGGCATTACGACAAAGTACATAGACCGCCATCCAACTGCATCTATGCCTAAAAAGTCCACCTTCAGGTTATCATCCGAACCCCCTCCAGTATTAAGTTGCAAAGCAGCAGAGACAATTACATTAAGTATGGTGCGTAATGTAATCAACAACTACATCCTTAGACATAGCATCAATGTTTTATCCCTAGTGGCAACATCACAACACAACCTTAGAACTTTACATCCTTTGTCCCAGGTGTCAATGCGAGGCATGAACCCACTATCGAGCATAAATACTCCCTCTTGGAGTTACAAGCATCTACTTGGCCAGAGCATCTACTAGTAACGGAGAGCATGCAAGATCATAAACAACACATAGATATCAACTTTGATAATCAACATAACAAGTATTCTCTATTCATCGGATCCCAACAAAGCGCAACATATAGAATTACGGATAGATGAGTCTTGATCATGTTAGGCAGCCTCACAAGATCAAACAATGATAGCACAATTGGGAGAAGACAACCATCTAGCTACTGCTATGGACCCATAGTCCAGGGGTAGACTACTCACATCACACCGGAGGCGACCATGGCGGCGTAGAGTCCTCCGGGAGATGATTCCCCTCTCCGGCAGGGTGCGGAGGCGATCTCTGGATCCCCGAGATGGGATCGGTGTTGGCGGCGTCTGCGGAAGGTTTCCGTATCGTGGCTCTCGGTGCGGGGGTTTCGTCACGGAGGCTTTAAGTAGGCGGAAGGAGCAAGTCGGGAGAGGGCACGGGGGCCCCACACCATAGGCAGGCGCGGCCAAGGGGCCGCGCCGCCTAGGGTTTGGGCACCCCGTGGCCCCAATTCATTTCATCTTCGGACTGGAGAGCTTCGTGGCAAAATAGGCCCCTGGGCGTTGATTTCGTCCAATTCCGAGAATATTTCCTTACTAGGATTTCTGAAACCAAAAACAGCGAGAAAACAGCAATGGCACTTCGGCATCTTGTTAATAGGTTAGTTCCGGAAAATGCACGAATATGACATAAAGTGTGCATAAAACATGTGAATAACATCAATAATGTGGCATGGAACATAAGAAATTATCGATACGTCGGAGACGTATCAGCATCCCCAAGCTTAGTTACGCTGCGTCCGGCGAGTAAAGCGATAACACGAGATAATTTCTGGAGTGACATGCCATCATAACCTTGATCATACTATTTGTAAAGCATATGTAGTGAATGCAGCGATCAAAACAATGTATATGACATGAGTAAACAAGTGAATCATAAAGCAAAGACTTTTCATGAATAGTACTTCAAGACAAGCATCAATAAGTCTTGCATAAGAGTTAACTCATAAAGCAATAATTCAAAGTAAAGGTATTGAAGCAACACAAAAGAAGATTAAGTTTCAGCGGTTGCTTTCAACTTGTAACATGTATATCTCATGGATATTGTCAACATAGAGTAATATAATAAGTGCAATAAGCAAATATGTAGGAATCAATGCACAGTTCACACAAGTGTTTGCTTCTTGAGGTGGAGAGAAATAGGTGAACTGACTCAACATTGAAAGTAAAAGAATGGTCCTCCATAGAGGAAAAGCATCGATTGCTATATTTGTGCTAGAGCTTTGATTTTGAAAACATGAAACAATTTTGTCAACGGTAGTAATAAAGCATATGTATCATGTAAATTATATCTTACAAGTTGCAAGCCTCATGCATAGTGTACTAATAGTGCCCGCACCTTGTCCTAATTAGCTTGGACTATCGGATCATCACAATGCACATGTTTTGACCAAGTGTCACAAAAGGGAGTACCTCTATGCCGCTTGTACAAAGGTCTAAGGAGAAAGCTCGCATTGGATTTCTCGCTATTGATTATTCTTCAACTTAGACATCCATACCGGGACAACATAGACAACGAGATAATGGACTCCTCTTTTATGCATAAGCATGTAACAACAATTAATAATTTTCTCATTTGAGATTGAGGATATATGTCCAAAACTGAAACTTCCACCATGGATCATGGCTTTAGTTAGCGGCCCAATGTTCTTCTCTAACAATATGCATGCTTAACCATAGGAGTGGTAGATCGCTCTTACTTCAGACAAGACGAACATGCATAGCAACTCACATGAAATTCAACAAAGAGTAGTTGATGGCGTCCCCAGTGAACATGGTTATTGCACAACAAGCAACTTAATAAGAGATAAAGTGCATAATTACATATTCAATACCACAATAGTTTTTAAGCTACTTGTCCCATGAGCTATATATTGCAAAGGTGAATGATGGAATTTTAAAGGTAGCACTCAAGCAATTTACTTTGGAATGGCGGAAAATACCATGTAGTAGGTAGGTATGGTGGACACAAATGGCATAGTGGTTGGCTCAAGTATTTTGGATGCATGAGAAGTATTCCCTCTCGATACAAGGTTTAGGCTAGCAAGGCTTATTTGAAACAAACACAAGGATGAGCGGGTGCAGCAAAACTCACATAAAAGACATATTGAAAACATTATAAGACTCTACACCGTCTTCCTTGTTGTTCAAACTCAATACTAGAAATTATCTAGACCTTAGAGAGACCAAATATGCAAACCAAATTTTAGCATGCTCTATGTATTTCTTCATTAATGGGTGCAAAGCATATGATGCAAGAGCTTAATCATGAGCACAACAATTGCCAAGTATCACATTACCCAAGACATTAATAGCAATTACTACATGTATCATTTTCCAATTCCAACCATATAACAATTTAACGAAGGAGAAACTTCGCCATGAATACTATGAGTAGAAACTAAGGACATACTTGTCCATATGCTACAGCGGAGCGTGTCTCTCTCCCATAAAGTGAATGCTAGGATCCATTTTATTCAAACAAAACAAAAAAACAAAAACAAACCGACGGCTCCAAAGAAAAACACATAAGATGTGATGGAATAAAAATATAGTTTCGGGGAGGAACCTGATAATGTTGTCGATGAAGAAGGGGATGCCTTGGGCATCCCCAAGCTTAAACAGCTTGAGTCTTCTTGATATATGCAGGGGTGAACCACCGGGGGCATCCCCAAGCTTAAAGCTTTCACTCTCCTTGATCATGTTGCATCATACTCCTCTCTTGATCCTTGAAAACTTCCTCCACACCAAACTCGAAACAACTCATTAGAGGGTTAGTGCACAATAAAAATTAACATGTTCAGAGGTGACACAATCATTCTTAACACTTCTGGACATTGCATAAAGCTACTGGACATTAATGGATCAAAGAAATTCATCCAACATAGCAAAAGAGGCAACGAAATAAAAGGCAGAATCTGTCAAAACAGAACAGTTCGTATTTACGAATTTTAAAATGGCACCAGACTTGCTCAAATGAAAATGGTCAAATTTAATGAAAGTTGCGTACATATCTGAGGATCACTCACGTAAATTGGCATAATTTTCTGAGTTACCTACAGGGTAAAACAGCCCAGATTCGTGACAGCAAAGAAATCTGTTTCTGCGCAGTAATCCAAATCTAGTACTTACTTTTCTATCAACGGCTTAACTTGGCACAACAAAACACAAAACTAAGATAAGGAGAGGTTGCTACAGTAGTAAACAACTTCCAAGACACAAAATAAAAATAAAGTACTGTAGGTAAAAACATGGGTTGTCTCCCATAAGCGCTTTTCTTTAACGTGCTTTCAGCTAGGCGCGAAAGTGTGTATCAAGTATTATCAAGAGACGAAGTGTCAACATCATAATTTGTTCTCATAATAGAATCAAAAGGTAACTTCATTCTCTTTCTAGGGAAGTGTTCCATACCTTTCTTGAGAGGAAATTGATATTTTATATTACCTTCCTTCATATCAATGATAGCACCAACAGTTCGAAGAAAAGGTCTTCCCAATATAATGGGACAAGATGCATTGCATTCAATATCCAAGACAACAAAATCAACAGGGATAAGGTTATTGTTAACGGTAATGCGAACATTATCAACTTTCCCCAAAGGTTTCTTTGTAGAATGATCAGCAAGATTAACATCCAAATAACAATTTTTCAGCGGTGGCAAGTCAAGCATATTATAAATTTTCTTAGGCATAACGAAATACTTGCACCAAGATCACATAAAGCATTACAATCAAAATCTTTAACCTTCATCTTAATGATGGGCTCCCAACCATCCTCTAGCTTTTTAGGAATAGAGGCTTCACGCTCTAGTTTCTCTTCTCTAGCTTTTATGAGAGCATTTGTAATATGATGTGTAAAAGCCAAATTTATAGCACTAGCATTAGGACTTTTTAGCAAGTTTTTGCAAGAACTTTATAACTTCAGAGATGTGGCAATCATCAAAATTCAAACCATTATAATCTAAAGCAATGGGATCATCATCCCCAATGTTGGAAAAAATTTCAGCGACTTTATCACGAAGCGATTTCAGCGGTTTAACGATTTCAGGCGGTTTCTCGCGCTTTGCATTAGAAGTGGAAACATTGCTAACACCAATTCTTTTATTATTATTAGTAGGAGGTGCAGCAACATGTGTAGCATTAGCATTACTAGTGGTGGTAATAGTCCAAACTTTAGCTATATTCTTCTCTTTAGCTAGTTTTTCATTTTCTTCTCTATCCCACCTAGCACGCAGTTCAGCCATTAATCTTATATTCTCATTAATTCTAACTTGGATGGCATTTTCTGTAGTAACAATTTTATTATGATGATTTTCATTAGGCATAACTTTCGATTTCAAAAGATCAACATCAGCAGCAAGACTATCGACTTTAGAAGCAAGTATATCAATTTTCCCAAGCTTTTCTTCAACAGATTTGTTAAAAGCAGTTTGTGTACTAAAAAATTCTTTAAGCATGGCTTCAAGTCCAGGGGGTGAACTCCTATTATTGTTGTAGAATTCCCATAAGAATTACCATAGCCATTGCCATTATTATAAGGATATGGCCTATAGTTGTTACTAGAATTGTTCCGGTAAGCATTGTTGTTGAAATTATTATTTTTAATGAAGTTTACATCAACATGTTCTTCTTGTGCAACCAATGAAGCTAACGGAACATTATTAGGATCAATATTAGTCCTATCATTCACAAGCATATACATAATAGCATCAATCTTATCACTCAAGGAAGAGGTTTCTTCGACAGAATTTACCTTCTTACCTTGTGGAGCTCTTTCCGTGTGCCATTCAGAGTAGTTGATCATCATATTATCAAGAAGCTTTGTTGCTTCACCAAGAGTGATGGACATAAAGGTACCTCCAGCAGCTGAATCCAATAAATTCCGTGAAGAAAAATTTAGTCCTGCATAGAAGGTTTGGATGATCATCCAAGTAGTCAGTCCATGGGTTGGGCAATTTTTAACCAGAGATTTCATTCTTTCCCAAGCTTGAGCAACATGTTCAGTATCTAATTGTTTAAAATTCATTATGCTACTCCTCAAAGATATAATTTTAGCAGGGGGATAATATCTACCAATAAAAGCATCCTTGCATTTAGTCCATGAATCAATACTATTCTTAGGCAGAGATAGCAACCAATCTTTAGCTCTTCCTCTTAATGAGAAAGGGAACAATTTTAGTTTTATAATGTCACCATCTACATCTTTATATTTTTGCATTTCACACAATTCAACAAAATTATTAAGATGGGCAGCATCATCATCAGAACTAACACCAGAAAATTGCTCTCGCATAACAAGATTCAGTAAAGCAGGTTTAATTTCAAAGAATTCTGCTGTAGTAGCAGGTGGAGCAATAGGTGTGCATAAGAAATCATTATTATTTGTGGTTGTGAAGTCACACAACTTAGTATTTTCAGGGTTGGCCATTTTAACAACAGTAAATAGAGCAAACTAGATAAAGTAAATGCAAGTAACTAATTTTTTTTGTGTGTTTTTGATATAGCAAACAAGATAGCAAATAAAGTAAAACTAGCAACTAATTTTTTTGTATTTTGATTTAGTGCAGCAAACAAAGTAGTAAATAAAACTAAGCAAGACAAAAACAAAGTAAAGAGATTGAGAAGTGGAGACTCCCCTTGCAGCGTGTCTTGATCTCCCCGGCAACGGCGCCAGAAAAAGAGCTTGATGGCGTGTAACTCACACGTTCGTTGGGAACCCCAAGAGGAAGGTATGATGCGCACAGCAGCAAGTTTTCCCTCAGAAAGAAACCAAGGTTTATCGAACCAGGAGGAGCCAAGAAGCACGTTGAAGGTTGATGGCGGCGGGATGTAGTGCGGCGCAACACCAGGGATTCCGGCGCCAACGTGGAACCTGCACAACACAACCAAAGTACTTTGCCCCAACGAAACAGTGAGGTTGTCAATCTCACCGGCTTGCTGTAACAAAGGATTAACCGTATTGTGTGGAAGATGATTGTTTGCAGAAAACAGTAGAACAATATTGCAGTAGATTGTATTTCAGTAAAGAGAATTGGACCGGGGTCCACAGTTTCACTAGAGGTGTCTCTCCCATAAGATAAACAGCATGTTGGGTGAACAAATTATAGTTGGGCAATTGACAAATAAAAGAGGGCATGACCATGCACATACATATCATGATGAGTATAGTGAGATTTAATTGGGCATTACGACAAAGTACATAGACCGCCATCCAAGCTGCATCTATGCCTAAAAAGTCCACCTTCAGGTTATCATCTGAACCCCCTCCGGTATTAAGTTGCAAAGCAACGAGACAATTGCATTAAGTATGGTGCGTAATGTAATCAACAACTACATCCTTAGACATAGCATCAATGTTTTATCCCTAGTGGCAACGACACAACACAACCTTAGAACTTTACATCCTTTGTCCCAGGTGTCAATGCAGGCATGAACCCACTATCGAGCATAAATACTCCCTCTTGGAGTTACAAGCATCTACTTGGCCAGAGCATCTACTAGTAACGGAGAGCATGCAAGATCATAAACAACACATAGATATAACTTTGATAATCAACATAACAAGTATTCTCTATTCATCGGATCCCAACAAACGCAACATATAGAATTACGGATAGATGATCTTGATCATGTTAGGCAGCTCACAAAGATCAGGCAATGATAGCACAATGGGGAGAAGACAACCATCTAGCTACTTGCTATGGACCCATAGTCCAGGGGTAGACTACTCACACATCACACCGGAGGCGACCATGGCGGCGTAGTGTCCTCCGGAAGATGATTCCCCTCTCCGAGCGGAGTGCCGAGAGCGATCTCCTGGATCCCCGAGATGGGATCGGCGTTGGCGGCGTCTGCGGAAGGTTTTCCGTATCGTGGTTCTCGATGCTGAGGGGTTTCGTCACGGAGGCTTTAAGTAGGCGGAAGGGCAAGTCGGGAGGGGGCACAGGGGCCCCACACCATAGGCCGGCACGGCCAAGGGAGCAGCGCCGCCTAGGGTTTGGGCACCCCGTGGCCCCACTTCGTTTCGTCTTCGGACTTCTGGAAGCTTCATGGAAAAATAGGCCCCTGGGCGTTGATTTCGTCCAATTCCGAGAATATTTCCTTACTAGGATTTCTGAAACCAAAAACAGCAGAAAACAGCAACTGGCACTTCGGCATCTTGTTAATAGGTTAGTTCCAGAAAATGCACGAATATGACATAAAGTGTGCATAAAACATGTAGATAAGATCAATAATGTGGCATGGAACATAAGAAATTATCGATACGTCGGAGACGTATCAAAGCTTCACCAACGATACACGTTCCCGGAGCCGTTGAATAAGAAGGTGGACTCTTTAGCTCCCACGAAGATGAGCACCGCCTTAAGCAGGTTTTGGAAGAACCGAGTGAAGAGAAAGATCGAGGCCGGTGAAAGCTGGGAGAGGATAAGTAGCAAAGATCCGTCGCTCTCCATAGAAGACTTTAATGCATTCAAGTCTTACTTAGAGACTGACAATGTTAAAAAATGGACCGCCTGGGGGAAGAAAATGCGGGAATTGAACTTAGGGACCCACCATTGCGGAAGCGGCGGTTACCGAGGAAAACAGCCCACTTGGGACAAGGAGGATGCCGAGATGGTACGTCTGGGGAAAGAAAACCCCTGGCACAAAATCGAGGATGCAGGCTAGGAACTTTGTCCGGTCTCACTACTACTTAGACTGGAAGACGGGGGAATTTATTACGGATTACAAAGACGTGAGGGATTTCGAGCAGTACCTGGTAAGGATAGTCTATATTATTTCGCTCATCTTATTAGGCAATGAAGTCAAATGGGCTAACCTTAAGTTCCTTTGTCTGAAGGATGATGAGTTGATGATACGTCTCAAACGTATCCATAATTTCTTATGTTCCATGCTACTTTTATGACAATACTCACATGTTTTATACATACTTTACATCATTATTATGCATTTTCCGGCACTAACCTATTAACGAGATGCCGAAGCGCCGATTGTTGTTTTCTGCTGTTTTGGTTTCAGAAATTCTACAAAGGAAATATTCTCGGAATTGGACGAAATCAACGCCCAGGGTCTTATTTTTCCATGGAGCTTCCAGAAGACCGAAGAGCATACGAGGTGGGGCGACGAGGCGCCCAGACCACAGGGCCGCGCGGCCAGGGTGGGGCCCGCGCCGCCCTATGGTGTGGGGCCCTCGTGCCTCCACCGACCCTGCCCTTCCGTCTACTTAAACTCTCCGTCGCGAAAACCCTATTACCGAGAGCCACGATACGTAAATACTTCCAGAGACGCCGCCGCCGCCAATCCCATCTCGGGGGATTCAGGAGATCGCCTCCGGCACCCTGCCGGAGAGGGGAATCATTACCGGAGGGCTCAACATCACCATGCCCGCCTCCGGATTGATGTCTGAGTAGTTCATCCTTGGACTATGGGTCCATAGCAGTAGCTAGATGGTTGTCTTCTCCTCATTGTGCTATCATGTTAGATCTTGTGAGCTGCCTATCATGATCAAGATCATCTATTTGTAATGCTACATGTTGTGTTTGTTGGGATCCGATGAATATTGAATACTATGTCATGTTGATTATCAATCTATCATATATGTGTTGTTTATGTTCTTGCATGCTCTCCGTTGCTAGTAGAGGCTCACGGCCAAGTTGATACTTGTGACTCCAAGAGGGAGTATTTATGCTCGATAGTGGGTTCATGCCTCCATTGAATGCTGGGATGTGATGAAAGTTCTAAGGTTGTGGATGTGCTGTTGCCACTAGGGATAAAACATCAATGCTTTGTCTAAGGATATTTGTGTTGATTACATTACGCACCATACTTAATGCAATTGTTTGTTGTTTGCAACTTAATACTGGAAGGGGTGCGGATGCTAACCCGAAGGTGGACTTTTTAGGCATAGATGCATGCTGGATAGCGGTCTATGTACTTTGTCGTAATACTTACGATTAAATCTCATAGTAATCATCATGATATGTATGCATCTCTATTTGTCAATTGCCCAAGCTGTAATTTGTTCACCCAACATGCTATTTATCTTATGGGAGAGACACCGGTAGTGAGCTGTGGACCCCGGTCCATTCTTTTACATCTGAATACAATCTCTTGCAATCATTGTTCTCTCTGTTTTTCTCAAACAAACATCATCTTCCACACTATACATTTAATCCTTTGTTTACAGCAAGCCGGTGAGATTGACAACCTCAGCATTACGTTGGGACAACGTATTTTGATTGTGTTGTGCAGGTTCCACGTTGGCGCCGAAATCCCTGGTGTTGCGCCGCACTACACTCCGTCTGCAACGACCTTCACGTGGCCCTTGACTCCTCTACCGGTTCGATAACCTTGGTTTCTTCTTGTGGGAAAACTTCTGTTGTACGCATCACACCTTCCTCTTGGGGTTCCCAACGGACGTGTGCTTCACGCGTTATCAAGCTCTTTTTACGGCGCCGTTGCCGGGAGATCAAGACACGCTGCAAGGGGAGTCTCTCACTTCCAATCTCTTTACTTTGTTATTGTCTTGCTTTACTTTATTTTGTTTTCTGTCTTGTTTACTTTCTTTATATCAAAAACACAAAAAATTTAGTTGCTTTATTTTATTTACTGTCTTGTTTGCATTCTCTATATTAAAAACACAAAAAAATTAGTTACTTGCATTTACTATATTTAGTTTGCTTTATTTACTACTACAAAAAATGAGTAATCCTGATGTTGAAGTTCGTTCGTTTAAGCAACAAGGGGGAGAAAGTTTTAAAGATGCTTGGTATAGAATTAGTGATGCTCATCATAGGTGCACTAAGAAACACTCCACTATTATCCTGCTTAGGAACTTTTATGTTGGTATCTCTAGCTGGAATAGGTATGTTCTTGATACTCTTGCGGGAGGTAATTTTCTAGGCACTCCTGCTTTAGAAGCTAGTTGCATTATTGAGAGTCTAGTTGGAATACCACCTGTTAATGAAGTTAAAATTGAAATCTCTCTTGAAGATGTCATGAAAAAGTTGGAGACCATAGAGCAAAATCTTCCAAGTATTAAGACTAAATTGGGAATATTACTTAATACCACTGCTAAACTTGATAAATCTCTAGGTGGAATTAATGAGAGAATCGCTATCTTAGAAACTTGTGCTACTCATGACAATCAAACCCATAGGATTAGTGAACTTGAAGAAGCTATGGGAACCTTGGGTTCAACTTTTTCTTCTCTTAAGTTTAAGGAGAAAGCTTATGTGGGTAAGGAGCAAAAGTTCATGTATGTCTCTAAGGTGCCTAAGCCAAAAAACTATTATAGGCCTAAAATTGACAAAGCCCTTAGTAACACTATGGATGATGGAGCATCTAATATACCTATTATGACAAATTGTGAAAATTATGATGTTGATGCTTCATCTCTCGATAATACTTGATTCACACTTTCTGCGCCTAGGCGAAAGGCGTTAAAAGCGCTTATGGGAGACAACCCATTATTTTACTTCTGCACTTTTGTTTTATATTTGAGTCTTGGAAGTTGTTACTACTGTAGCAACCTCTCCTTATCTTTACTTTATTGCATTGTTGTGCCAAGTAAAGTCTTTGATAGTAAGGTTGATACTAGATTTGGATTCTGCGCTGAGAAACAGATTTCTTACTGTCACGAAATTGAGCAGCCCCGTCTGTAGGTAACTCAGAAAAATCTGCCAATTTACGTGCGTGATCCTCAGATATGTACGCAACTTTAATTCAATTTGAGCTTTTTCATATGAGCAAGTTAAGTGCCCCAGAAAAATTCGTCTTTACGGACTGTTCTGTTTTGACAGATTCTGCCTTTTATTTCGCATTGCCTGTTTTGCTATGTTTGATGGATTTCTTTGTTCCATTAACTTTCAGTAGCCTTGTGCAATGTCCAGAAGTGTTAAGAATGATTATGTCACCTCTGAACATGTGAATTTTTGATTATGCACTAACCCTCTAATGAGTTTGTTTTGAGTTTGGTGTGGAGGAAGTTTTCAAGGATCAAGAGAGGAGGATGATACAATATGATCAAGAAGAGTGAAAAGTCTAAGCTTGGGGATGCCCAAGGCATCCCTTCTTCATCGACAACTTATCGGGTCACCTCTAGTGAAACTATATTTTTATTGATCACATCTTATGTGCTTTACTTGGAGCGTCTGTTTGTTTTTGTTTTTGTTTTTGTTTGAATAAACTCGGATCCTTGCATTCTTTGTGTGGGAGAAAGACACGCTCCAGCTATTTCATATGAACACCGGTGTTCTTAGCTTTACTTTTAATGTTCATGGCGAAGGTTGAAACTGCTTCGTTCATTGTTATATGGTTGGAAACAGAAAATGCTTCATGTGGTAAATGGTATAGTGTCTTGAATAATTTGATACTTGCAGCAATTGTTGTGCTCAAATAGATCATGTTTAAGCTCTTGCATCATGTACTTTGCACTTATTAATGAAGAACTACCATAGAGCTTGTTGAAATTTGGTTTGCATGATTGGTCTCTCAAGGTCTAGATATTTTGGTGAAGTGTTTGAACAACAAGGAAGGCAGTGTAGAGTCTTATAATGCTTGCAATATGTTCTTATGTAAGTTTTGCTTGTACCGGTTCATACTTGTGTTTGCTTCAAACAACCATGCTAGCCAAAGCCTTGTATTGAGAGGGATTACTTCTCGTGCATCCAAGCAACCTTGAGCCAAAACCCATGCCATTTGTGTCCACCATACCTACCTACCATGTGGTATTTCTCTGCCATTCCAAAGTAAATTACTTGAGTGCTACCTTTAAAATTTCATTCCTTGTCTTTGCAATACATAGCTCATGGGAAAATAGCCTTAAAAACTATTGTGGTATTGAATATGTTGCTATGTATCTTATTTCTTATAAGTTGCTTTTTGAGGCGGTAACCATGTTTACCGGGGACGCCATCAACTTTTACACCTTTGTTGAATATCATTATGAGTTTCTATTCTTGTTCGTCTTGTCTGAAGTAAGGGTTATTTATCATGATCATCTGGTTTGAGTATGCATATTGTTAGAGAAGAACATTGGGCCGCTAACTAAAGCCATGAATCATGGTGGAAGTTTCAGTTTGGACATTAATCCTCAATCTCTTATGAGAATATTATCTGTTGTTGAATGCTTATGCATTAAAGAGGAGTCCATTATCTGTTTTCTATGTTGTCCCGGTATGGATGTCTAAGTTGAGAATAATCAAAAGCGAGAAATCCAATACGAACTTTCTCCTTAGACCTTTGTACATGCGGCATAGAGGTACCCCTTTGTGACACTTGGTTGAAACATATGTTATGCAATGATAATCCATGTAAATCCAAGCTAATTAGGACAAGGTGCGAGCACTATTGGTATTCTATGCATGAGGCTTGCAACTTATAGGATGTCTTATACATAACGCATATGAATTATTACTACCGTTGACAAAATTGTTTCTATGTTTTCAAAATAAAAGCTCTAGCACAAAAATAGTAATCCATGCTTCCCTCTGCGAAGGGCCATTCTTTTACTTTATGTTGAGTCAGTTTACCTACTTCTTTCTATCTTAGAAGCAAACACTTGTGTCAACTGTGTGCATTGATTCCTACATACTTGCTTATTTGCATTCATGATATTACTTTGTGTTGACAATTATCCATGAGATATACATGTTGAAGTTGAAAGCAACTGCTGAAACTTATATCTTCCTTTGTGTTGCTTCAAAAATTTCTACTAAGAATTTATTGCTTTATGAGTTAACTCCTATGCAAGTCTTATTGATGCTTGTCTTGAAAGTACTATTCATGAAAAGTTTTTGCCATATGATTCAGTTGTTTAATCATTGTCTTTACCATTGCTTCGAATCACTTCATTCACTTCATATGCTTTACAATAGTATTGATCAAGATTATGATAGCATGTCACTTCAGAAATTATCCTTGTTATCGTTTACCTACTCGAGGGCGATTAGGAACTAAGCTTGGGGATGCTTGATACGTCTCAAACGTATCCATAATTTCTTATGTTCCATGCTACTTTTATGACAATACTCACATGTTTTATACATACTTTACATCATTATTATGGATTTTCCGGCACTAACCTATTAACGAGATGCCGAAGCGCCAGTTGCTGTTTTCTCTGTTTTTGGTTTCAAGAAATCCTACAAAGGAAATATTCTCGGAATTGGACGAAATCAACGCCCAGGGTCTTATTTTTCCACGGAGCTTCCAGAAGACCGAAGAGCATACGAGGTGGGGCGACAAGGCGCCCAGACCACAGGGCCGCGCGGCCAGGGTGGGGCCCGCGCTGCCCTATGGTGTGGGGCCCTCGTGCCTCCACCGACCCTGCCCTTCCGCCTACTTAAACTCTCCGTCGCGAAAACCCTGTGCCGAGAGCCACGATACGTAAATACCCGCAGCCACCGCCGCCGCCAATCCCATCTCGGGGGATTCGGGAGATCACCTCCGGCACCCTGCCGGAGAGGAGAATCATCACCGGAGGGCTCTACATCACCATGCCCGCCTCCGGATTGATGTCTGAGTAGTTCATCCTTGGACTATGGGTCCATAGCAGTAGCTAGATGGTTGTCTTCTCCTCATTGTGCTATCATGTTAGATCTTGTGAGCTGCCTATCATGATCAAGATCATCTATTTGTAATGCTACATGTTGTGTTTGTTGGGATCTGATGAATATTGAATACAATGTCAAGTTGATTATCAATCTATCATATATGTGTTGTTTATGTTCTTGCATGCTCTCTGTTGCTAGTAGAGGCTCTGGCCAAGTTGATACTTGTGACTCCAAGAGGGAGTATTTATGCTCGATAGTGGGTTCATGCCTCCATTGAATCTGGGACAGTGATAGAAAGTTCTAAGGTTGTGGATGTGCTGTTGCCACTAGGGATAAAACATCAATGCTTTGTCTAAGGATATTTGTGTTGATTACATTACGCACCATACTTAATGCAATTGTCTATTGTTTGCAACTTAATACTGGAAGGGGTGCGGATGCTAACTCGAAGGTGGACTTTTTAGGCATAGATGCATGCTGGATAGCGGTCTATGTACTTTTTCGTAATGCCCTGATTAAATCTCATAGTAATCATCATGATATGTATGCATCTCTATTTGTCAATTGCCCAACTGTAATTTGTTCACCCGACATGCTATTTATCTTATGGGAGAGACACCACTAGTGAGCTTGTGGACCCCGGTCCATTCTTTTACATCTGAATACAATCTACTGCAATCATTGTTCTCTACTATTCTTCACAAACAAACATCATCTTCCACACTATACATTTAATCCTTTGTTTACAGCAAGCCGGTGAGATTGACAACCTCACTGTTACGTTGGGACAAAGTATTTTGATTGTGTTGTGCAGGTTCCACGTTGGCGCCGGAATCCCTGGTGTTGCGCCGCACTACACTCCGTCACCAACGACCTTCACGTGGCCCTTGACTCCTACTGGTTCGATAACCTTGGTTTCTTACTGAGGGAAAACTTGCTGCTGTACGCATCACACCTTCCTCTTGGGGTTCCCAACAGACGTGTGCTTCACGCGTTATCAGTTGAAGGCTAGTTGTAAGGCTGGCCCGTCGTCCCAGGGCTCGACGGAACCGTGGGACACACCTTTCAACGTGGCGACGAACAAATACAAGAACAGGGCCACTGGACAAGCCACCAGACGTCGGGTGGCCGTGTGTCCGGCTTTGGCACAAGTATGAAGCTATCTGAGTACTACAGATCGGATGCCAAGACGAGTAAGCTGGAGAGAAGGTCGTCGGCTAAGGATAAATCTGAGGTTCAGGAGCTGAAGAAGAAGGTGGAGTCACTAGACAAGCTGGTGGCCGAAAAGCCTGTGGAGAACACGGAGATTATGAACAAGTTATTGGACGAGAAGATCCGGCAGATCACCCCACAGGTTGATGGAGGGGTTAGCTGTTTGGAATGCGGGAGGTCAAGTGGGGTCGATACATGTGCCCAGCATCGGTGGCAGCAACTCAAGCTTCCACGTGTCAGCCGATCTGCCGCTCCACCCAGCGCCGCCGCTCACACGACGCCGCCGCTCCACCCGACACCGCAGCTCCAACCGCCGCCGCAGCTCCAACCGGTCACATCGACGCCCCCAACCGCCGCCCTTGTATCGACAGTAGCCGAGATCGACGCCATCCAGAAGGTAAACTCATTAGTTACTCCTTCGCGTCATCTTCTTTAACTATATATGCCTTTCGTGACTGCCATCTCACGATGCCCAACATGGTGCCCCTGACTCAGGATGAACAGTGCATACCTGCCGTCATACGGTGGATCGGCGGCAAGTTGGTGGAAGTTGCTAAGCGGCCTTGTCATGGCTTCCCGCGTTATGCACGGCGCTGTATTGTCCTGAAAACGTGGTGAAGGTCAAGTTAGTGCGGTAGTGCCGGATTACCGCTTACGTCATCCCCCTTTCAACCTCCGGGCATAGACGAGTGCGACGTTTTACCCCTTGGGGATTGCACCTCATGGCTTATGACATGGCCGAAGAACCAGTTCGTCTAGGGGTCTTCCTAGTGCTAAGAAAGCACCGGCGCCACCTCCCCTATCATCCGGCCCAAGATCGCCGGCGCCGAGCGACACCCTTAAGGAAACGGAGGTCGCCGCCCCCACTACCACTGAAGGAACCGGCGGTCGCCGCCACCACCGGAAGGAGTCGGCGATCGCCGCCACCACCACACGCCACCAACAGCTGTTGGGAGCGCTACCGCAATGACCGTCAACCAGACGCAAGGTACGCCAAGCGCCGGCATCGCAACCGCCACCACCTAAGGTCCAGGACATGGCGCCACTTGATGGCAGCGATGTAGATGATGATGATGACATCGATGCCTACATCAACACTAGCTCCTGCAGCCAAGATATGTACATGCCTCCTATGGATGCACTGAAGCCTTCCGCACTCACGGCGATCAACTTGGTCGTCCCAATCTGATCACGAAGCAACGCCTGGTATTCACGGGTTTTTCTCAAGACACTCCTCCGAGGCTGGCAATCCAGCTCCAAGTCAAGCCTGCTACCCTTTTCAGCCCTAACACGGCTGCGTAAGACGATCATCGGGGAGCCACCCAAATCAACCCCAGCAGCAACCCAAGCAATCTCGGAAGCACCATCAACCCGACCCCAATAGCACCCGAAGCACCACCATCTGCACCACCGGCACCCCGGCAGGTCAGGTGAAGAAGGCAAGGAAGAGAGGAGCCAAGAAGGACGCATCTTCGAGCCAGCCTGCTCCTAAGACGATCCGGGCCGACGACATGGTACCACCTACACCGGATTGCTTGCCCCGGTGTCATGAAGTTGGTAAACCGATACTGCCTCCGGACATGGAACACCTCGCAAGTGGACCAATGATCCCTTTGCAGCACTCTATTAATTATCTAGAGTGCGTCCTTCTTAAAGAAAAAGGATCCAAATTACCGGTGTTCTCGGTCAAGGTGCCGTCAGGCCGAACTTCGTCCATGAAGGCGCCTTGGCGATATCTTCTTCATAGCGTTCGAGGATGTCTTCAATCTATTTCACTCGAAACGGCTCGACTATAACTTGGTCTCTTCGAGTGCTATACGCGATCAATCTTCAGATGAAGATCAACAGAGAGAGACCCCCCCACATCGCGGTAGCGGATCCCTACTACATGCGTGATAGCCAGCTCCAGGACGGCTCAAGGACACGGACCAAGGCAGTGCGGTACTTACAGAGCTTCATGCTCATGTACAAAGAGAGCAACACCATTCTTCTGCCTGTCTTTCCCGAGTAAGTACACATCCGCTCAGGGCCATCGTAACTTATGCTTTCTTATATATTTCTTCCATTGCCGATCATTTCCAACATTCCATTTCAATTGCATGTGTTGAGCAGGGACAAATACT
Organism: Lolium perenne; assembly: GCF_019359855.2. NCBI lineage: Eukaryota > Viridiplantae > Streptophyta > Magnoliopsida > Poales > Poaceae > Lolium > Lolium perenne. The sequence goes on along the minus strand of NW_027249030.1, from coordinate 79,967 downwards.
ACACACTCATCATCCTTTGCCCGAAGTGGTCACTAGCCCAGTATTTCGACTCGTCGAGTACGACGACGAAGAAAGACTACAAGAGAATAAGGGGTGTTCTCGATGAGGCTATCCTTGGCTACTCCAAAAATGGAGGCACCTTCGACAAGAATGGGCAATATATCAGGCCGGACACTAAAAAGCTCGGGTTCAAGCACGTGATCGACTTCCCTTGTATCAAGCAGCCAGCTGGCAGCATTAAGGAGGCCTTCTATGTCCTCCATCACCTTAAAGGGTTTGTCAAGGATGCAGAGATGATGTGTCCGCCACCTAGTAAGCGAGACCCCATTAAAATGTCGGGGGAAATCAATAATGATGATCTTAGAGAATACTTCCATCGCATCCAAGTAAAGCTGGATCTCGGAAATTATCATACAAGATGTATCCAACGCATCGGGGCTCTTACACCAACTCAGAGGGTTGTCTAAGAGGGATATCGAAGAACGCCTACATAGTCAGGGTGATGGAAGGACATGGACGACGAAGGGCTTGTACAAGCCATTCCCGGAGCCGCTCAAGAAGACGTCTCGTTGACCGAGGCCGGCGTGCCTAGCATTACTTTGAATCGATGGACAATTTGTACTGTATTGTAAACTAAACTTGCTTAATTTGCTCAAAACGGTGGTCGTCGTTGTTGGACTTCAATTACTACTGTAGTCGTTATCGTTGAACTTGATTACTTATGTGATATCGATGCTATATGTCTTTTAGGTTTATTATTATTTCCTTGCTTTAATTCTTGTGAATATGTATGCATGTGAACCCGCTAACTCTTTCCATTGCATTATATATGCCTTGTGTCCATAGAGATGACGTACTACGTCGTGTTCGAGGGGCGGGTTCCAGGAGTGTACGAGGAGTGGGAGGAGTGCAAGAAACAGGTGCACAAGTTCAGCGGCAAGTGCTACAAAGGGTACCCGACTAGACACGAGGCAGTTGCCAAGTGGAGGAAGCACCAGTCGAACAAGAGCAAGATGAAGATGAAGACATTCCTTGTGCTCTCGCTCTTGCTCACCATCGTCGCGGCGGTACTCTATTTCATCCTAGTGTAGGCGGCGTCCGGTGTCACTTCATTTGTATCTAGAGATGATGAACTTAATTAATTTGCATGGATTATGAGTTGTATGGAGCTATATGTATAACTCGATCGGGCTCTAAGTAATGTGATGATGATGTATAATGTTGCTATGTTATATGTGTCCATATTATATGTGTCTATATTATATCTGTATATAACCTGTATACTGTATACAAAACTGTATAATACACCAGGCAGCACAAAATCGAGTATACATGTACATTGTTCTGTGACGCACCAAAATATAATTCAGTGGCGCACCTATTTCTGTGGCGCAGCTGTACCATATGCGCCACAGAACCTCTTATTTCTGTGGCGCACCACCAACAGTGCGCCATAGAAACCTTAATTCTGTGGCGCATGGGCAGGTGCGCCCACGAAACCTTATTTTTGTGGCGAAGTTTCTGTGGCGCACCGCCCATGCGCCACAGAATCAATTTTTTGTGCGCCACTGATGAGGCTTTTCCTACTAGTGCCGCGTCAAGGAGGAGGGCGCCGCGGCCTCGCCACCACTTCCGCCGGCGAAGAAGATACAATGGTGGGAGAAGGAGGTGGAGGTGTAGGCGGCCCTCCATTGTGACGACGGCGGGGAGGAATTCCCCGGCCTAAACTTCATGGTCGGCCGCTCCGTCGACGAGGACTACACGGCAGATTACGCTCGACCCGCGGCAGGCGGTAGTGTGGTCCGCCGGGGACCACGACGCTAACTTCGTCGACCTCGCCAGACCATCGGAGCTGCCGGCGCCAAAGGAGGAGAAGGCCGACGAGGATGACAGCTGGTCCTTCGGGGCATCCAGCGACGACGGCGACGACCTGGACTTCAGCGCCTTCGACTCCCGGCACCGCTAGATTTTTTTAGTTTTTTAGTTTAAATTCACGTTAAATTTATACAAATTTTGTATGAATATCGTTTAAAAAAAATTTAATTTTAGGTTTCAAAATCTATCGGGACCATCGGTTTGGGGGCGCCGGTGTGGGAGCAGCATCCCCAAATAGAGGATGCTCTACCGGCGTCCCCATACTGACGATGCCGCGCACCGCCGGCGTCTATTTGGGGACCGCCGGTGGAGATGCTTTCAAATTTAAAAAGCAAAGTTATATCATATCTAAGTAAATAGTTTATTGCCAAAGATTCGATGCAAGGATTTGTAGCATACTAATGATGCAAATTCCGTATAGCGTTCCTAACTAAATATTTTCACGCCACTTATAATACTAACAAATTATCTCCGGTGTGCAAGTAGGAATGAATACCATTGGGCACCTCACCGTCGACAATGTCCGCGTTACGGAGCACGTTCACAACGCAGAGGCAGTGCACTCTTTATTTGATAACCTATTGGGGTCGACAGATCGATCTTTCACCCTCGACTTGGATTAGCTAGGGCTTCTCTCCTTTGACCTCCAACATATCGATGGAGTGTTCACCGAGGAGGAAGCGTGGACAGCTATCAAGGACATGTCAATGGACTGGACAAAATGAGAGAAGTTCTTCGCCAATTTCCCGTAAACCCTCTTGTCACCTTTGTGGTGAAAAGATGCTTGCCACAACACTCTGCACTTAGAGTCCCAACTAGTTGGTACACACGGAATTATTGCCATCAGGCTCTGATTCATCGATGGCGTGGGTCAAACCGACGAGCTAACATTACCGGAGACCTGGTGGGGGCGCGTGCTTGCGTCGTTTCTAGCCCATGGTGTGTGTTGAACCCATAGCTTCCGACCATGAATGAGTCCTCAGCGAGCGAGGGAAGGGACCCTGCCAGGAACATGATATCATATCTCGTTGTTGATAACCCCTAAGTGCAGGGGATCACCACAGTACAATTCAATAAGTATTTGAGTGTCGAACCCCAAGAGGAGCTGAAGGTAAACTATCTATTCTCTAAAGCCCTATCATCCACTTAAATGACCTTCTATGCAAAGCTAGGATCTAGTGTGTATGTGTGTGTGTGTGTGTGTGTGTGTAGAGGTTTTTACTAGAAACTATAAGTTCTGAAATTAAAATGCAAAAAGTAAAATGCAAGACAAGTAAAGTGCAATAAAGAAATATGTAATGAGATGAAGGGAAGTGAAGTGGAGTAACTCAAAAGAGCAAGTGTTCATGCAAATTGCTACTCCCTCCGGTCCTAAATATAAGCCATATAGTTTTTGGCACGGAAATTAAGAAACACACTTTTGGGAAAAAATTACACCTTGTTTGGTTAGGATTAACCCTAGGCAATTACCGTGAGCTAATAGAGGACTTTGCATAAGCTAAGAAAACATAATCGAATCACTAAAAATATTTTCCATACAAGTGGGGCAACGTAGTAAATCTTATATTATGGAATTTTTCTCAAAACACTATATGGCTTATAGTTAGGACCGGAGGGAGTATTTCATTTATGTGGTCGTCATAATTAGTAAAGCTCATTGTTGTCTTTTTAGTGTTTCTTCTAGGGAGGAGCCATAGATAGGTGTATCCATTGATATGCACAAATACACCCCCAGTGATTGATCCTAAGGCCATCGGAGTGTGCAAACAAATGCCTTATTAAGACATGAAGTCCAATCACCACCGTAAGTTTAAATGTCCTCATAATTGGATCCCCGCTAACATGCATCCAAGAATCAGGACAAGGTTTATATCGCTCCCGTTATCCCTCATCCTATCAACATGCAATGGTGATAACCTTATGCATCCCCTTGACATATGTGTGCACTTATATATCAATACAAAAGATCATCATAGAAGATAACAAATAATTGTATGCAACCAACAAAAAACTATATAACAATTGCCAATGAACAATTCACTACTCAAACATCAACATAGAGATACAATAGATCATGGGAAAACAATATATTGCATCATACATAATGCTTGCCAAGAGATTATAGAGGGGGATGATGAAGAGTTGCCGTAGATGCTGATGAAGATGATGAAGATGGTTTTGATGACTTCCTGGAGGGTGGAGTCCACCGGACGCGATTCCGGTAGCATTCCCCCTCTGATCTCTGCCGGCGGTGGCCTGTTGACTCTCTATTTCTGTGTTTTTGATCTACGCTGTCGTAGTGTAATATCCCAGGTATTGGGATTACAAAAATAGAGGAAACAGATATGTGCATTGCATTCATGCATAGAAAATCCGGGAATTTTCGCGCCTTAAAGTAAAACGATCCATGATAGCGAAGTTTCACTTGATCTTGGTGGAATTGAAGTAGCTCATCAAGTCAAGCGCTACAAACCTCAATGTGACATTGTTAAAACCTTGTTTTGGGTAGAGATAATTTGATCTAAGGGGTTGGATCAAATGGAATTAAAATCAACACAAGAACTTATTAATAAAGAATCAACTATTGATCTTACTAAAGATCACAACATGATATTCCTTGCCATACCATATGAACATCCATTTAATTTGAAATCATGTAACAATAATTGTAGAAACTATTTTTCACTTATCTTCTCCATGTCTTAAACTAATCGTCGATCCTACCATGAACCTCATGGTATTCATTTTACTTCATTCTTGAAAAGATGACCAGGAGATCAACTCTAGAATCATACATCCTTCTCTATCCCATATTATTGTACATCAAACCTAGAGAGGTGAGAGTTTAATAATAATTATTAGAGAATGCAATAACAAACCTTGAGTTAAACCTTGGATATACATCCAAGTATTCAAATCATCATCTTTAAGAGAACCCTAGGATATTATTCAAGACATTCCTAGAGAGAGAAACCATTTATGTTAAACATAGATATTGATGATCACATCAATCCCTTAAGTTAGTATTAAAGTCCTTCCCAAAATGAGAGAGACCATTCATACCAATTCCAGCCTTACTTAGTAAGGAATCAAGGACAACCTTTTGAACTAAGGTATTAGGAGGTAAACCATTCCATCTTGGAGTGGTGATATAATTTAATGACAAATGGAATAATACCATATCCATTAATTGATAAAGTAAGGAGGAGATTAACTCAATCAAGATAGCCAAGTGGAGTTTTAGACTTAATACCTATTGAGATATTGTGAGTACACCATAAACCCTAGAATAACCATTCCTTTATAAGAGAGCCCAAGCTATGGTGTTACACTCAAGTAGTTGAGGCAACACTTGAATGTGAGGGAGAGAAATATCCATATACCCGATGATTATATCATCATTGTTTAAGTAGAACCCTAACATCATATCTCAGGCATTCTCCTGGGATATAAACTTAAGAGGCAACCATAGTAGTCCCATTCAAGAAGATAAATTTAAAGTGCTATACTTAGTTGATCAGGAAAATACTTAACCTTGGGAATGAGAAACCTAAGTCTTGAGAGATAACTTAGGAAGCCAAACCTTGCTCATTATAAATTGAGTGATGATCATAAACCCTAAGAACTTGAGGTAGAGATATTAAGAACAAGTTGATCATGCCTAATCCATGATCATACTCTTGAGGTATGTGAGGATAAGATAAATCTTAATAAGATAAGTAGATATCATTCACCACATGAAATCATAGGGAGGTAACTAGTAAGAAACCCTAGGTGAGATCCCAACCTTAACTTGTGACTCACTTGGTGATCATAAGTAGGATCCTACCACATCTACATTCCACCTATTCTTCACTTAAGAACCACAAGAAAACCTTTAGTGACAAACTCTATACTGTATATGGTGAGAAACCATCAATCCATATGACCAAAGTTAACTATAAAAAGAATTATAACCACTTGTAGTTACTTTAATGATTAATTGAGGATAATAATAGAAGTTAATTGGTAGAAGATAAAACCAATTCTCAAATCCTTAGTAATTAGAGAAGCACATGAAATATTAAGCAAGTAACCATCTTATCTTGGTTAGGGAGACTAAACCCTACCAAATACATTATGGTGCCATCTCATTCCTACAATCTAGAATTATATCTCAAACCTAGTTTGTGCATCATTTGGGTGATCAAAACTAAAACCTAAACCCCACTTAAGTTTAAACCATGTGCTAATAGATAAAGAGCATGTGAACCCTAATGGTTCCTTAACCAAATTCTATGCTCCAGTTATTAAACATAAGAAACACCTAATGCTAAGTTCCATAATCAAAATCCATGTGTGGAGAATAACCACTCATAACAACCATTTGACTTAATAACCAAGATCCAACTATGAGGAGAGTAATACCTACTCTAAGTATTTCAAGGTGCTATTAAAATATAATACCAAAGTGCTAACCTTGAAATAGGAATTTAATAAAACCTACAAAACCTTCACAAGCATGTGCTCACATAAAATTATGTCGCAAGTTCCAACATTCTCAAATAAGAGGTCAAGTTCTAATGATAACTTCTAAAGTATTTGCAGTTGGAAATTATCAACTCTAATAAGTAAAAAAAGGAGTTGCAATCCAAATAAAAAAGGGAACTTAAAGAACACCTATAATCATGCTTAATTGATATTTTGAATAAGTTCACATGTATGAAATATAATCAAATATAAAATACCTCCTTCCAATAAGCAAGTGGTGTAATAACCATTGCACTAATCCTTGTATCAATTCAAATAAGAAATACCTGCAAAATAGAAAAGCATCCAAAATTGAATTAAAAACAGAATTCAAAAACAGAAAATAAGAAGAAAAAGAAAACAGAGAAAAGAAATGGAGAAGAAGCTTACCTGCCTCACCAGGCCGAAGGAGCCCAGCAGCAGCCCACCAGCACGGACCACCAGCAGCCCAGAGAACAGCCCAGCACACGGCCCAAACCACAGCCGTACCCCTTCGTCTGAGAAATATCTCAGGACGAAGTCGTCCTCATCCCTTCGTCTCGCATGGAGGACAGCACGAAGCCGTGCTCGGCTTCGTCGTCTCGCTGGCGACCTCCCAGGGCTCGGCTTCGTGACGGCGTGCTCCAACGCCGTATAAAGCCCAGCGAAGCACAGCAACTCCGGATTTCCTCCTCTGTCCCATTTTCTCCACACCGAAACCCTAGCCCGTACTGCCTCCGGACATCGCCGTCGATGGGGACTTCCCCAGGCCAAGCTGTGACCACCCACGTGACCGCCGTCCTCGACATGCCCGGTATGCAAAGGAATCGAGCCGTGGTGCACGGAGCGTCTCCGTTGAGCTCGTCTCTTCGGCGGCCGGCGACATGAAATCCGGCGATGCAAGCCTCCATCAGCCTCGCCGACACTCCCTACGAGCTCACGGTGAGCCGACGATCCTCCCGAGCATCCCAGCATCCTCTCTAGTGCCCTGTACCGCGCTCGCACCGTAGCCCCGTGTGCGCCGCCACTCGACCTCGCCGGCGAGCACGCTCCGGTGACCAAACCGGAGCGGCGCCGCCACCAAGTTACTCACTGAGTCACCCTGAATCGAGCCCATCTAGTATTCCATCCGCGCGAGCCCCAAATCGCCGGCGTCGACCTCATCTGGCCGCCGACCAGCAGCCTCGTCGCCACGATGGCAATTTTGACCTAGTCAAAGCCCCCGTGGCGGATGAGGTGGACAGACCCCACCAGTCATTGACTGTGGGTGTGCTATGTCCGGGTAGGTTTAGTAGATTTAGATTTAAATTTAAATTGAATAAATACTGAAACTTTGTAAATGTTTATAAAATCCATTTTAACTCAGAAAAATATAAATGAGATATCAAAATGATCCTAAAAATAAACTCTATCCAATAAAAATATAAAATGAAATTTTTATTTTTAATAAAATTTCAATTATTTAATACTTGTTATTTAAGCCTTTAATTTTAATTCTAAATTCAATTAAAATTCAATAATTAGTAAAAATTTCCAAAATTAAATAAAAACCATTAAAATAAATAAAGAAAACATTAAAATTAATTTTCTTTATTTGTTATTCTGTTAAATCATTATTAGAGAGATTTAAACCCTGATTAATAATTACCCTAATTATTAATTGTTTAAAAATAATAAATGCCAAATTAAATATTATTCTTATTTGGAAGTTATTAATAACTTCAAATTTAAAATGAAGTTATTAATCATAGAACTATATGGTAAATAGTAAACCCTAGTTCCATTATAAATAAAGTGATAACCTCATCATTTTATGTATAATCCCAAAACCCTAATTCAATTAGGAACCCTAGCTTCAATAATCAATATGAAACTTAAATTGCTTCTAACCTAAACCTAGGTTAGAACATGTGATCATGGTACCTTCTTTCAAATCATTGAACCATAGTAGCAAATAAATACTTGTCTTGGCCACATAAAATGTAGAAGACCTATCACTAATATATGGGTATCCCATGTGTTCATCCTTATCAGACCTAAATGATCAAGTAGGGTCAACCAAGTGTAAACCCTAGATCTTATTACCAAAGCCGTCATCCTTATTTATCCCTATTTAGCATCACACCATTGTGATGAACCCTAATAGCAACCATACCTACTATTTTACATTACATAACCCTGTTCCACTAAACCCTACTAGTGTGAGATACTTATGAACCATCCTATTTAGGAACCAACCATTCTCTACTTAGAGATCCAATAGCTAATACAAGACAACCTCAACCTTAATTGTTATACTTCTTATTATTTAAGAAGTATGTTCTTCAAAAGTTATTCTTTTGAAGTAAATAGAAAGTAGTCATCAAACTTGCCTAACAGGACCTATCAACCCTAGCTATCTATTACCATTAAGATATATCACCATAATAGCAACCATTAATTGCTTAAGATACTTATGCTTCACTAAAACCATACAAGCCCTAATTATTAATGAATCCAACTTTGTTAAGATCCATCTAAACCTTACTCCAGAAATTAGTAGAAACCATAGTAAACCATAGAACTCCACAACCCTAATTATCATACTTGTTCTTTGATAAAGAACATGTTCTTCAAAAGTTATTCTTTTGAAGTATATGATAATTAATCATTAACCATGCCATGTAGTGCTAAAACCAATCACTATTCATTACATGTTAGGATTATACCAAATGTTATAATTGTGTGCTATTACTATTATTGTTATAATATATTGCAGCACCTGTTTATGATACCATGTAACCACACCTGAATAAGAACCTTGTATGAGAATCATTCTAAAAGTGCAACACACCCTGAACCAATCATTACAACTCATTGATCCTAAATCATCGGGGTTAGGTCACGCTTAGAGCGATTGCATCTCATATTTATGCATTATTGCATCCTTGCCAATCTTTTAAACATCGTCCTTACCGGACGATGATGCTATTTCAGAATTTGGAGTTATTGCGTATCGAAGATCTTCTCTGCATAATCTTGCAGTCAAGAAAGGAAAGTTCATCGCTTGCTCATGTCATTTGAGTATTTTTATCAAATTACTTGCAAAGTACTATGTTTATCACTATTGCATAAAAAGCAAAACCACTATTTTCATAACTATGAATATGACTAAGTGGTGGGCAATGGAACCATGGATTGTGTTGATATGGTGGAGGTTCCATTGCAAGGGTTATATCCATCTAGGATTAAACAACAAATGTCGTCCAGTGATTCTCGTGCCGTAATACCCGTGTTAACCATTAGATCTGGAGTGGGACGGAGTAGTCAAAAGTGTTTCCACCTCTCGTTCATCAACGGACGCGCTTTACCGTAGACACTTGTTATCTGTCGGGGGCAAGCGGTGGGCTGGGGAAGCCTTAAGTCCCCACGGCATTGTCCGTAGACACTTGTCGCCCGAGGAGCAAGTGGTGGGCTGGGGAAGCCTTAAGTTCCCCACGGTTATTGCGGTCTATGATGGGTTGCAGCTACCGGCGAAGGAGTTTGGTTCGATCCCAAACTGTTGTCGTGGTCGGGGTCCACCCGTGAGTGGGAATAATGGGACCGACGAGGACCCAGGGTCGGGGTATGCAACAAAGGGTGGGTGTTCGAGGTAGCGGAGGAACATGATTGACTAGGACCTTATACCAGGCCTCACACCAAAGGAAGTGTGGATGGGGAAATTGCCCGGTTGGCACCAAGGTTAAGATCTCTTATGGGTAAAGCTTACACCTCTGCAGAGTGTAATGAATCGTGACCAGTCACTCCCTGTTCCGGGATTTGGAACTGCGAACGCTGCCGGAAAGGAACTCCATGAAGTTCTAGTAAACCGGTGAAGGCTGACGGACATAGTTCTTCTGAATAAAAGCAACCTTTTGAAGAAATGATTATGAAAACCTGCATTGGTATTAGACTTTCTGGTCTAATGCCGTAGCTAGTGCATTGAACACCTCTTTCCTATAATGAACTTGTTGAGTACGCTCGTACTCATCCCACTCTTAAATCCCCTGCTTAGATATGGAGGCATCGAAGGAGGATCTACAGTACAACTCGAAGGCCGAGGAGTCAACAACTACTTCACGGGACATGATCTGTCAGAAGAGTCAGATACCACATACAACAAGGAGGAAACCTAGATTAGCAATAGAAAGGACTAGCTTCCTAAACTTAGCTCCTATTTAGCTAGAATCTTTTCATAGCCTCTGTAGCTAGTTAATTACTCTACAAATAGAATTCGTGATAGGACTAGACTACGAGTCGTTCTTCTGGAGTTTAGTTGCAGATTTACCTCATTGTAAAGTAGGAGGTTGTGCTGATCTTCTGTAATAGAGTCGGAGTTGTAAATCTATAGACATGCCTTGGACCCGCATATGTTTCTGCGAATGAAGCCCGGTGACCAGGTGTATACGTGAGCACGCACCCAGAAGTCGACACGTGTCTAACGGAGTTTGTTTCTCCGTGAGGTGCTGCTAAAAAATTATTCCTCCGCATCCACCGCGTGACACGCGCGTGCGAAAGCCAGGAGACAGCACATGATGGGTCCCACCACTCTCCTCCTTATCTTCTTCTCTCTTTTCCATCCTCCCGTTTCTTCCTCCTTTTTCTGTGTCTCCCTGAGCGCCATGGTCTGCTTCGATCTCCCACCCCTAAACACGATATCCTCTTCTCCTGCCGCAGCTCCGCTGCATCCAACTCCTAGGAGGTCTCTTCGACGGGGAACTATTGTCGCGGGCGCGGCCCTTGGAGGCGCGCGGGAGGCCGGAGGCCAGTTCAACCTGGAGCTCCCTCTCCAGCACCAGTAACGTCTACCTCGAGGAGCTCCAGCGCGCCTGCCGCTCGACGCCCATCGTGGGCGGGTTCATCAGCCCGAAGCGCTGGGGCGAGGCCCTGCCGCTCGACGCCTGGGTGCCCGGTCGGAGATCGAGAAGAGGATGCCGAACGGGGTGCTGGAGCGCGCGGCGGCGGAGGACCTGATCGACAAGAAGTGAGAGAGGCGCGACTACCTTTGCGTGCACCCGCAGAAGCAGGAGGACCTCTCCTTGTCGGCCTGCACGTGCCCATGGGCCGGCTGCAGGCGGCCGACATGTTCGAGCTCGCCCGCCTCGCCGACGAGTACGGCTCTGGCGAGCGCCTCCGAGGTTGCTGCGAGCCCGCCGCCGCCGTTGATGCTGTTAGCAGGACGGCGCCGGTGCCGTTGCTACTTGCCGCCTCCGCGGTTGCTGCAAGCTTGCCACCGCCATTGATGCTGCGCTAGAGTGCCAGTCCCATGCGGTTCCGCTAAAGAAAGTCAAATTGGGTGACCATCGTCTTCAGTATCATCATGTTCCTGCTCGATTCAGGGGAAAGCTCTGACGGGGGAACTACTCACCCCACGTGGTTCACAAGATACCAGGCAGAAAAAGTATTCACGCCGTGTGATCACGGTGAGGCGGAAAATGAATCTAAACGATGATCCAACGATGGCTAGACCGTGCTCACGTATACACCCGGTCACAGAATCCACTCTCTATGTTTCTGTTGTACCACTCTGAGCGATATAATACTAGTGGAACGGTGTTTCATTGGTGTTATATCAGACTTGCATACTACACCATGCAGTGGTATGCCGGGTCACCACACGTAGCCTCGACGAAACCCCCAGGGTCATATATATATAGTAGTTTTTAGGGCAAAACAAATCGGTTTGCAAAAACATGAGGCGAAACGGATGCTCGAGGCCCGAAAGAGACCAGGTGGCGCGCCTAGAGGGGGTGGGCGCGCCACCCCATTTGTTTCACAGCGTTTTAACCTCCCGGTAGCCCACTTCAGCTCATTTTGTTCGTCTAGAAAATTCCGAAGCGTGGCCCCTGACCTTGCCCTTTTTGGAGTCCCGTAGCTCCTGTAATATCAAAAACACTAAAAAGTGGCGTTTTCTGCTAGACGGAATTAGAACCGGAGGAGGGGAAATGTTTAGAAAATCCCCTAAAACATCATAAAACATGGAATAACATTATATAAGATGCAAATATGTGTTAATATGTTGCAATAAAGTGCAAATTTCATGTAGGCATTTTACATGCATCAGCACCCCCAAGCTTAACATATTCTCGTCCTCGAGCATGAAGGTGATAAAACTAACATGGACTTTGGAGTTTATTGCATCTCTTCTATGTAATCATGCAAAGTCTTACAAGGTTCAGTCAATAAAGAATGACACAAGTAATATGAAGTCATCAAGTGATAACTCTTACATTCTACCAAGCATGCATAATAGTAAATGGCATTGTAAGAAACATGAATGATAAGTATCTATGAATCATAAAGCATGCTTAGGAGAATCCTGTAGAATCATAAAGTATCTCTGTCCTCTCTTTTCAGGAATATTTCTTCTGACTCTTGGACACAAGAAAGTAAGCAGGGGATGCATGTGCTAAACCTCCAACAAAATAAAAAGTAGAGAGCATAAAACATGGTTTTGAGCTATGCAATTCATGTCAACAATAATAATAAGGATGGGGTACCAAGTATCTCATGTATGAAGATATCTATGTGTCATGAGTTTAACCTCTTATGATTAAGTGTTGCCCCATTTTCTTGAATGCTAAGGACTACACCACTTGTTACTGAGCTTCAAGTTACTGCCAAGACCTTTCAACATGCATGTTTCAACCAATATTGGAATGGGGTACCTTCATGCCGCCTGTACAAAGGACCAAAGGAGATGTGTATCTCAACTATAGGCCATCCATACCGGGTCAACATGAACAACAGACGTTGAGCATCCTCTTTAACTCTCTCTCACTTTTTTTATCATACTCTTTTTTCTTTTCTTTTTTCACTCTTTTTTTCACAACTCCTTTTCTCTTAATTTTTCAGTCTTCCTATTGAGGATGCTCGTTGCTGAAACTTCCACCATGATTAGACATGGCTTTGGTTAGAGGCCCATTACTCTTCTCTAACAATGCATGCCTACTTGCTTAAAATAACCTACATTCATTCCACAAGAGATAGCCATCAATAAAACAAAATAAATGATGATCAACGCAGGGTGCAATACCCCAAGAGTGCAAAGTTGATAGACTTCCCAGAAACATGGTTACAACCTAGCTCATTACTTATAATCAGTAAAACCCACAAGATGTATATATAGTGGTATTTTCCTTCCACACCTTACTTTCTTATGAGCTTTAAATTACACAAAAAGGATATTTTGAAAAGTTTGGAGGCAAAACACACACATTATACTTGGAATATCAAGTGCTATATAGGTAGGTATGATAGACATTGGATTTGAGTTGAGCTTGGAAACAAGTCTATGCTTGTGTAAGAATTCAAATCTTTTGGCTAGCAAGATGTCTAAAAGCATGCAATAGTATCCATAGACTATTCATTCATCATCAAACAATGATACTTAAAATTAAACATATATGTATAATAGTGAGAAGCAGCACTCAATAAGGCACATAGGAAATTATCACTCAGTAGAGCATTTGAAACTTCATCCCTCTTCATCTTTTTATAACATGCAACCCACTTTCATGGAGGCATTCAAGAATATGATAATTTATTTTAGTAGCTCTTTAATAAGAACGCAAGGAATTTGTCATGATGGTAATATTTATTTCAAAGCAAAACTGGACACAAAACTAATAAAGGACGCTCCAAGTTTTTGCGAATTCTATGTTGCTCAAAAACAAAGTTTAGAAGTGTGCAAACCGGAAGATTTAATATGATTCCAGCAGGGTGCATTGGGCATACCCAAGCTTATGGTCTTCACCATTCTTGTATTTCTCTTGGTGTGGTGTTTTCCATTCCCTGTGAAAAAACTTCAACACAAAACTTTGTTCCCATTCTTTTATATGGGTGACATTAGAGGTACAAAGAAATCATGCTTGCTGCTATTTTGTTCATAAGTAAAATTATATCTTTATGAACCAGAGAGAACATAATGTTATACTAATTCTAGTATATCCAAAGTTCCTAGTAAAAATCCTTTTGATACTCAAAAGAATGGATCTAACATTGAAAGGCAGAATCTATCTAGAATTTTTGCTGTAGAAAAACTGAAATTTTAGCACAATTTAGAAACCTCACAAAATGTAGCCAATTTACATGAATATAGAGGATGAAAATTTACATCTACCATGATTTTATCAAGATTTTAGGAGTTACCAAAAAAATCACAAAATCGTGCAGTAAAAAGTGTAGCGCATAAAACAACAATTTCCACTTTTGATTTTCAACTTTTAACATCCAAATGGGTTAAAACTTGGTACTTTATTTAGAAACTAGAGAGTAAAAAAAAACTAACATGCTACAATAAGAATTCATAGTAAAAATTAAAAATAAAGATAAATAAAAACATGGTCCCCGCAAACATTCAACGGGATCATGAAGATTAAACTAGAACATGAGCTTGAAACGATTTACCGGAGATACTTGAAGAAGAGGGGATGCGTGGGCATCCCAAGCTTATGATCCTGCTACCTCTGGTACTCTACTTCTTCCTCATCATATCAAGTTACTCATCTCAATTAAAGAAATATTTTCATCTCCATGATACTCCAATGCCTACAAAATTCTTAGTTCTCCAAACAAATGATCTGATAATTTCTACCAAGATGGGAACTATAGGAATCATTGGGAAACCATTTTATTCAAAAATCTAACACATATAAAGAAAGGAAAAACTCTTTTTTATTTTGTTTTACTGTAGGAAGATTTTTAATAATATAGACTTTACAATGGTTCTATTGGCATGAACAACACATGCTCAAAGTCGACCCCAATTTCTTCATTTCTCATCCTTATCATTTCTTCCATACTTTTTTTTCTTTTATTAAAACTTATAAACTCACTAATATGTAATAAGAAGTAAAGCTATGTTAAGAAGGACATAATGGTGTGCTCAAACTAAAAGTTACTTGAAAGCATATGGAGCACACCACAAGATTTGAAACCATTAACTTTAAGTCTCACTCTCTTCCTGTGCATTGGCATTTTATATATGAATAAATATGGCAACTAAATTCCCTCCCCCATTTATGAAATATAAAAAATGACACAGTGGGGACCTTCCCCACTGTTTTTGTGTCAAAAATAACAGCAACTAAATGGTAGCCAATGCATATAATGACTAGTAGCTTGCATTTTTAAATAACATAGAAATATAAAGAGGGCTCTTATCTCTTCCTCTTTCATAAAATTTGCAAGCGCTGTGAGTAGACTCAATAACATAGTTGTGAATAAAATCACCATATATAGACATATCATATAATGAGCATATGGTATCATTTATTTATTTTACGTCATCATGATCCTCCCACAAATTAGAAAAGCTTAAATCACATAGAGGATCATCATCAATATTATTAGAAGGGGTGCTCATAGGATTTGTGTGTTACCATAGTTTGGAGTTGGAGATGGGTAGCTGCAGAGCCGGGTATAGCGAGTTTTCTTTTAATTGAATCAACAAATATTTTTTGAATAGAAAGTCAATGTATCAAACCTATTGTTTCACAGGAGTACTAGTTGCTGAAGAAGATTTCAGAATTAAAAAAAGTCAAATTTAGCTTATTCTCTCAATTTCAATCGACCAATGCTGAATTTAGTATATCTAATATGAATTGGCGATCAGAACACGTATGGGTAGAACTTCTAAAAGGTTCTCGAAAGAGGGGTAATTTTTTTAGGCATGTATTCTTTTTCTAGGTTCACTAGGATTCTTATCCATTCTTCCTCCTCTTGTTCTTCTTCATGCTCTTCTTGAGGTTGCATGGGCATCCCCAAGCTTATGATTTTATCATCCTTTTCCTCCTTCTTTTTGTTCTTTTTCATCTTATTTTTGGAGGTGCATGGACATCCACAATCTTATGTTTTCGTCTTCTTCTTCCAGTGACATATTTGTGCTCCATTGGGCAGCAAGATATTTCATGGTAGTATACAATGATTAAGGATAATAATGAGCGCTTTTTCAGGATTAGAAGATAAAGGGCAAGTTTCCTGTTCACAAAAGAAGGTGTATAATTCACATGCTACCATATAAGTAGCACATTGCTCAACTTGTTCCATCCCTAAATGAGCATAATCGCAACTATGATAAGATGCAATAACATATTTTTTATGGGATCTACATTGAAATTTAAAGAGTCTAAAATTTTGTTCAGAGCAACAATTTTTATCCTCATAGTAGTCAAGCAATTCAATAGCAATAGAATTTAACATTTAAAAGCCCAATTCTAATCTCATACCTTCTTTTGATTCTCTATGTTTCTTAGCAATCTCAAAGCAGCATTCAAGTACACATAAACAAGATATCATTGATATTCATACTTGTGCTCATATCAGGAATATTTTTGGTATTTTCCATTTTCTAAAATAAAGGTACTAAAAATAAACTAGAAATGCAAAAAGAATAGAAGCTTAGCACTACGCTCCCCGGCAATGGTGCCAGAAAAGTATCTTGATAACCCCCAAGTGCAGGGGATCACCGTAGTACAATTTGATAAGTATTTGAGTGTCGAAACCACGAGGAGCTGAAGGTAAACTATATATTATATAAAGCCATATAACCCACTTATAATGCCTTCTATGTAAAGCTATGATCTAGTGTGTGTGTGTGTGTGTGTAGAGAGAGGTTTTTACTAGAAACTATAAGTGCTGAAATTAAAATGCAAAAAGTAAAATGCAAGACAAGTAAAGTGCAATAAAGTAATATGCAATGAGATGAAGGGAAGTGAAGTGGAATGACTCAAGAGAGCAAGTGTTCAGGCAAATTTCTGTTTCATTTGTGTGGTTGTCATAATTAGTGAAGCTCATTATAGTCTTTTTAGTGTTTCTTCTAGGAAGGAGCCATAGATAGGTGTATCCATTGATATGCGCAAATACACCCCTAGTGGTTGATCCCAACGCCATCAAAATGTGCAAACAAAGGAATTATTAAGACATGAAGTCCAATCACCGCCTTAAATTTAAAGGTCCCCATAATTGGACCCCCGCTAACATGCATCCAAGAATCAGGACAAGGTTTCCGTCGCTCCCGCTATCCCTCATCCTATCAACATGCAACGGTGCTAACCTTATGCATCCCGTTGAAATATGTGTGCACTCATATATCAATACAAAAGATCATCATAGAAGATAACAAATACTTGTATGCAACCAGCAACAAACTCTATAACAATTGCCATGAACAATTCACTACTCAAACATCAACATAGAGATACAATAGATCATGGGAAAACAATATATTGCATCATACATAATGCTTGCCAAGAGATAACAGAGGGGGGTTATGAAGAGTTGTTGTAGATGCTGATGAATATGATGAAGATGGTGTTGATACCTTCACCGGAGGGGGTGGAGTCCACAAGACGCGATTCCGGCAGCGTTTCTCCCCCTCCGATCTCCGCTGACAGCGGCCTGCTGACTCTCTGTTTCTGTGATTTTGATCTACCCTTCCGTAGCCTCGACGAAACCCCCCCGGGGTCACATATATAGTAGTTTTTTGGGAAAACAAGCCTGTTCGCGAAAAGTTGAGGCGAAACGGATGTTCGAGGCCCGAAAGAGGCCAGGTGGTGCGCCTAGAGGCTCTCTTTTCCAAGCTGTTAACCTTCTGGTGGCCCACTTTAGCTCATTTTGTTCGTCTGGAAAATTCTGAAGCGTGGCCCATGAACTTGCCCTTTTTGGATTCCCATAGCTCCTGTAATGTAAAAAAAACAGTAAAAAGTGGCGTTTTCTGGTAGACAAAATTAGAACTGGAGGAGGGAGGATTGTTTAGAAAATCCCCTAAAACATCATAAAACATGAGAATAACATTATATGAGATGCAAATATGTGGTAATATGTTGCAATAAAATGCAAAGTTCATGTGTGCATTTTACATGCATCAGTCATTCGCACCATGGTTGGCGCTAACTGCAGTGGTATTAACGAAGTAGGTGCTACAGAGGTAGCTTACGAGAGGTGGTTTACGATGACGACATTGGAGCACCTAGAAGAGATTTGTACATGACACAATGTACCTAGGTTTGGCCATTCTGGGTGGAGGTAAATACCTACTCCTGCTTGATTGTGTTGATGTCTATATGGTTACAGTATTACCGATGGCGTAGATGAAAGCTATGGATGTATTGGCGGATAAGATGATGAATGGATCGCTGCTGCTACATGATCCTGGCCTATCCTTATTTAGATGACTGATAGCTCCAAATTTTGATGCATTTTATTGGTTTCATTGGTTTTTCATTGGATTTTGTGTTTCAACTAACGATAATATCGCGATCCAAGCGAAACCTTGTTTTCAACTATGTATTTCAGGAAACCATCATATCTGGATGATCCAAAGGCATTTATGGGCTAATTGCAGGGAAATAAAGACATATCCTTTTGAGGCAAACTTGATCCTGGAAGGCAGAAGATTTAACGGGCATCGGTGCACTGGGAGCTTGCCTGCACCGTCCGCCTATACGGATCAATTCACACCTTCTGTATTACCAAATCCGACCTTTAATTTTTTCAAGGGTTGCATGGAGACGGAAAAACACAACACAACAGCCACCATTCGCACCCGAGAGAAGAGATCGGATCTGAAGAAGGACAAAACCAATCTCAACTCCATCGAAGATCAATCTCATCAAGATCATCGCCCCATCCATTACATCCTACTTGTACTGAGAGAGAGAGATTCATACTTGTAAGATTAGGGATTGAAACCTCTACTTCATCCTGGTTTGTATTTGATTTGATCTTCAACTATTGTGGCTTGCTACGGTAATATCAATATGAACTCCATTTACTTTGCTATGATGTTGTTATCTTATTCTCCTCTCATGTGTGAGTAGATCCCATTGGCGTGGGAGATGTAGGGGATTGGTGAGATGTGATGTGCCAACTTTATTCCATGCATTTGTGAACTTAGATTGAGATTATTTCTTATATGAGTATGAATGTTTATGTGCACCTAATGCTGTTATCTAATTTAAGGGCCCAGATAGCATGATCTCAAGAACTCATAAACAGGAACTTGTGTGCTAGTGAATCGGCGACCCCCGAGTGTCACGGCCGGTATCAAAGAGGATCTAGCAATACTCGAGGAATCACAAGGAACCACCAAGCTTAAAACTTTACTCCGGTTTAATCACCTTAATAGATGCACTGACCATGACTTTGGTAATAGGCAGAAGGATTATTAGAGGAAGATGAAATCTACCAAGAGGAGTCTTTTTCTTTTATGGGTTGCTTGCCTTCTCGAAATAAATATGAAGAATCATATTCACTTATCACATTTATTCCACCTGCACATTCACATTCACTATCACCATGAACCGAGTCACCCCACGCCTACTTTGTCATATATAGAAACTCGTTTATTTCTTATTAGCTGTTTACTTTTATGCATTCTACTTTATTGCACTATCAATACTCAAAACTCTTATCAATCACACTCACCGCTTCATTTCAATTCTTGCGGTCAATTCACCTAAGACTTGTGACACCTTGGGTGCGATAGAAACACCGCTGATAAACATCCTCCTACGCTCCTTGTTGGGATACGATATAAAAGCTGGAAGTAATACTTCCGCGAAAATATACAATTTAATGACCTTGTTGTTCTTGGAGGCCATCAAGATATTTTCCGGCACCGCTGTCGAGTGCTAGCGCAGGGTGTTTGTTTCTTGATAATTGTAAGTTTCGATCATCTCTATTGAGGATAGAGGTTCCACACGCCAGTAGAGTTTATCTACCAAATTTCATTGATCGAGTACCGAGACTCTAGATGTCTGAAATTTATTCAAAATCTAGCCAATTCAAGCGTGCATATAGACGTAAACAGCTTCAAGTACCATGATGGAAAACTTATCCATCATAGCTAAGGCAGCTGAACCTAGCAAAGCTTTAGGGAATTTGCGACTCCTTTAACTTTAGTTGCAAAAAATCATATCGTTTATTGATGTTCACGCATGTTTCTATTCTTGTAGATAGTGTTGGGCCTCCAAGTGCAGAGGTTTGTAGAACAGCAACAGAAGTTTCTTAAGTGGATCACCCAAGGTTTATCGAACTCAGGAGGTAGAGGTCAAAGGTATCCCTCTCAAGTAACTCTGCAATTACGATACAAGAAGTCTATTGTGTCCCCAATACACTTGTCGATGTATATGTGCACTAGTTCGGCTGAAGAGATAGTAAAATGCAAGTGGTATGGATGAATATGAGTGGTAATAACAATCTGAAATAAATATGGCAGCAAGTAAACATGCAGTAAAAAAGTAAACAAACGATGATTCGATGCTTGGAAACAAGGCCTAGGGATCATACTTTCACTAGTGGTCACTCTCAACAATGATATCGTAAAGGAATATAAATATAAGCACTTCACTATGCTACTCTGAAAGACTCTCTGGTTGTCGTAGTATCGTCACGGCATATGCCATAGGGTGGCTAATCGAAGTGGTTCCTAGTGGTCTCACGGCGTGTATCCTGGATGCGGGTATGGGCACGAGCGACACAGCGACATACCCAGGTTCGAGGCCCTCCGATGGAGGTAACACCTCTACTCCTCGCTATGAGTGTATATGATGATATCACAAGACAATGGTGCTCCTAGAGTCGTATCCGGCTGCTCCCGGGAGGCTAAGGTAGACGAAGGTCTCTCTCACAGGGCAGCGCTAAGACCAGAATGAGTAAGAAGTGATCGATCCTCCCCCGCACGAGGGGGTGGCCCGGCTTATATAAGCGCTGGCATTTTACATAGAAGTCCCTATAGTCTAGTGGCCGGCTTGGCCGGCTCCGGCTTCCGCTCCTTCCCGAGGCGTTGACGTCGTCATGGAGCCGTTGAGGCCTCATGGAGTGTCCCATCCGCTCGCCGGAGTCAGCAGCCGTATGGCTAGGAGGTGTCTCTATCGCCATCATGCCCCGTAGCCGGTACGGACCGACGTACGCCATGATGGTCTGTCCGCCGCGCGGCACCGTTGCTCCACAATGTGCTCCCGCGCTTTACGGGAGATGAGGTCAGCGTGACCTTTGAACCCGGACCACCTACCAGTTCCTCCTTATGCAAGACTCCGCCAGCCTTCGAGTCGGTCTAGGGTATAAACCCCGCCGGATATGGCTTGTAGAAGCCGGCCCAGCCACAGCGTTGAAGGCCGTAGCCGGGCCGACTAGGACTTAGAGCCAGCCGGCTCTGTTTGGCCGTCGGCCACGGCTCCAGCCGGCTGCTCCTCGGCCGGCCTTTGCCGTCACCGGCCAACCTCAAGCCGGCTGCTCCGCTGTCCATTGCTCCTACCCGGGGTCTTCCCCGACATTAGCCCCCGAGGCCGGCAAGGTCCCGCGTAAAGAGGGACCCAGTGCAGGTTTTCGGCTTTAGATATCTCTCCAATGTGTTTCAGCGGCACTCGGAGGGGCCGACGGAAGATCCCTATTCAGCCGGCTGCGCCCTCATCCGGCTCGCTTCATCCGATCGTTTCTAAGCCGGACGCTATTTTTGCATCTGCAACTTTCGCTTTTTCACAAGTGTTAACGATGTATCCGCCTTTGCTGAGAGCGTTTGGGGCCGGATGGAATTTAATGTCCGCTCGCTTGGGCGCGCCGGAGTTCTCCGCCGCTCGGGCCCTCGCGCCCACTTGACCGGTCCGACAGTGGCTCCGCCGCCGTTTCTGTCTAGTCACATCAATGTCTCTTCCAGATCCGGTGCGGTAGTGGGGGAAGTGGTGTGGCCGCTGCAACCGCTGCCGTCATGGGGGGAGTTATGGCGCGAAATCCCGATTGTGGCCCACGATCGCCACGTGGCAGCGCATCGGCGCGCGGCATGCGGCTATAAATGCCCCTGGGAGCGGTACTCGAGGCGCTGTTCCTTCGCACTTCATCTTCTTGCCCAGGCTCTCTCTCTCCTTCCCCGAGCGCTTCCCCGCACGCCGCCACTTCTTTCTCCGGTGACCTCCTGGCGAACTCCGGCGACCAAGCGCGGCCGCACTCCTTCGCCGCCCAGCAGCCGTCCGCGCGCGCCAAGCCGACGCCACGGGGCCCCGCGTTCGACGGCTACGCTCGTCGCCACCACACTCTCCCTCCGGCGAGAGCGGTTCTTCTTCGCCATTCCGTCTCTCCTGGTCCTCTTCTTCTTCCTCCTCGTCGATGGTCCAGCCGAGCGGCTCTTGGAGGGGATCTTACATGCGCGAGGACGACATCACGCGTATGGTGCGCCTCCGCCGGATTCCCCCGGAGGTGATCACGAGGGTGCCCGGCGAGGAGATCGAGCCCAGGCTGGAACCCGGCGAACGTGTGGTCTTCGGAGCACACTTCGATCGAGGATCGGGCCTGCCGGCTTCGCACTTCTTCCGCCGTTCCTCGACTTCTTCGCTTTGCAGCCTCACCACCTGCCGGCCAACGCCTTCATCCTCTCGGCACTACGTGGCCTTCATGCAAGGCCACGCCGGCTTGTGGCCGACGTGGAGTTTTGGAGCCGGCTCTTCTACATCAAGGCGCAGACGATCAAGGTCACCTAAGGACTGCGTGCGCGCCTCGATATATTCTTGCATCGGGCACGTCATTTGAGGATCCCGACTATGGATTCCATGAAGAATTGGCAGATGTCTTTCTTCACGTGCGGAACGACAACCCGGCCTTCGACCGGCTGAACTTGCCGGAGTACAACCCGCACCGCTACCGCCGGCTCAATCGCCACAACGCCAGGACAACGGACCCGGACGCAGTAGGTAAATCTTCTCGTGGGATTTTACGGGGGCTGAAGCGTCGCAGAGGGCCGGCCGAGCGCCGAGGACCTCCTTTGCACCTACACCATGCGCCGGGTGCTGCCGCTCTGTGATGCGTGTCTGGTTAAAATCGGGGACATGTCTGCCGGCTTGATCCAACCTGGATGTCCAAGATCGAGCTCACCAAGGCCCAAGTCGCCCGCCGGGTGAACAACGTCACCAAGGCCAACATGCCGGAGAACTGGGATTGGGGCTGCCGCTCGACCGGGCGTCGCCGCCCCGAGCTGGTAAGCTTTTGTTCTTGGCCGACTTCCGCTTGCGGCTGCGTGGCCGACTTGATATTTACTGTGTTTTTCTTTGTTCTCAACTTTTCGACCGCCAAGGCATCGAGGACGGCGATCTGGCGGAGAAGGTCTGGACACCGGATCATGTTGATCCGGCTGACCAAGCTGGCGACCAAGCCGGCGACGACGATCTGCCGGAGGTGCCGGACCAAGGCGGCCAGGGGGAGCACAACCCGCCGCCCTCGCCGGAGCATGAGCAGGAGCAGGAGGAGCCGGCGGAGTCCTGCACGGGGCCGATTCCCGCGGTGCCCCTACGCGTTGGAGGCCGCCTGCCGCCTCGGGCCGACTTCTACGCCCAAGGAAGAAGCGAGCCGGCGGCGGGTCCACGGCCAAGCTGGAGGCTAAGGCCAAGAAGCAGCGCCGGGTGGAGCCCAAGAAGGTTCCAGAGGCAGCCGGGTGAGTCCTTTTTCTTCATTGTTTGATTCCTTTTCTTTCCTTTCTTTTTATATTTATCTTGTCTTGTTTATTCGACTAGGGCTGCCATTGTTCGCCAAGGTGGCGGCTCTTGGCCGGCTGTCGCGTTGATGCCAGCGCTCCCGCGGCAAAGGAGGGAGTCGACCCCGCAGTCTTCGACGCTTCCGCGCGTGCCGCCTGTCATCGTCGTGCCGCCCGCGGCTACGCCGCCTTCCGCGGGGGCGTCTTCTTCAGCTGCACCTTCTGCAGCGCCTGGCCGCGGCGCCCAGGGTGAGCCGGCCCGCCGGCCTACTCTGGACGAGTTGTTTCCGCGCCGGGCTCCGCTGTTGGGGCCTGCGGCCGGGGCCGGCAAGGGTGCGCCGCCGCCGATCGGAGCTGGGGCCGGCGGAGCTGCGCCACCGATACCGGAGCCGGAGCCGGCGGGGCCGCGCCGCCTGAAGCCAGAGCCGGCGGGCTGCGCCGCCCGAGGGAGCGCATCCGACGCCGGGAGAAGGCGGCCCCCACCGGACCAACTGCTGATCGCGCCGCCTCCGATTTCGGAGCCGACGAGGGAGGAGCCGGCCGGGGAAGGAGCCGGCAATGGAGGAGCCGGGCGCCGAAGGACGCCGGCTCCCGGCGTTGTTGAGGAAGGAGGCCCGTCGGACCCATCTGAAGGCCTCCATGTGGCCAAGGGAGCCCGGCTGCTGCACGTGCCGTCCGCCTCCGATTCCAGCCTTGGCTCGGTTGGCACTATGGAGAAAGCGTGGCATCGTGCGGACGCTCGCGAGGTGACCTGCCGGGAGGGCGTCTGTGCGTGGCGCCCATGAAGATGTTCTTCTCCGGCTACCGTGCGCCTCAAGGCCAAGGCCGCCGAGACCATTTGCCCACCGGCAACGCTGGAGGATGCCGACAAGGTAGGTGCTTCATCTCATTTTTTGCAATTTTGTTGTTATCCCGGTAGCCCTCCGAAGCATGGGCCGGCTGCTTGGAGCCGGTCCGGGTTTCTGTCTAGATACTGATTGTTTCTTTCGTGGTTGCGGAGCGGCGCACCCTCTTGTACAACCAAGTCGTGACCAGCTATCACAAGGCCAAAATTGAGCGGGCCGGCTTGGCTCGGGTAGCTGGCGGTTGCCAAGGGTAAGGTTTTTCTTCCTTTTGACTTAGCTTCTTTTTCTTTTGGTTTCACTCGGCTGACGACTTTTCTTGTCGACTCTGCAGATGAGGCTGCCCGGGTCCCACACCTGGAGTCGGACCTTCGGCCGCCCGCGCCCAATGCGCCGAGAGCGAGGAGGCGGGCTTAAGCCGCCGCCAAGCTGAAGGTGGCTGATGGGGAGCTGACGCTGCTGCGCCGACTTGAGGATAACCACCTCAAGGAGCTGGCTGCCCTCAAAAAGGATGCGGGAGGAGAAGCTGGAGGGCCTGGAGCAAGCGGCTGGAGGAGGTGGAACGCAGCGGCTTGCGCTTCGGCCAAGAGGTGACCGCTAAGTCCGATGAGTCGTCGGCCACCGCCAAGCTGTGGGTGAATGAAATTAGCGCGCTTCGACCGCGGCTTGGCGGGTGAGTCTTTTATTTCTCTCCTTCCTTCCCCTTTGCCGGCCGCCGTCGGCTGCCGGCTTAGGTTATAGCCGGCGGCGTAACTGATTTTTGCGATATCTCCATCTTCAGTCAAAGGCAGGCCTGTTCTTGCCGGCCGCCGCTTGATCTTTTAAACTTCGACAATCTCCATCTTCAGTTGGGGCAGTCGGTTCTTCGTAGCTGTACAGGGGCAGTGCCTTCTCCCCAGCCCGGTCGACCGAAGCGCCTCAAGGAGGCCAGCATCCGGTGAACTGACGTCCTGAGGCACGCGGCAGCTCCATCTTCTCAATGGAACTGATCTTCTCCGGGTTGGCTTCGATCTTCGCCGAGAGACGAGGTAGCCCAGAGTTGGCCGGCTGGCATGCCGAACGGCACTTGGTCGGGTTGAGCTTCATCCGGAATCTTCGCAGATTGGTGAAGGTTTCTCTCAGTCATCAAGGAGGGTAGGCATCTCCTTGGTTTTTACAACGACATCATCCACGTATGCATGAACATTTCTGCCGATTTGATCCTGCAAACACTTTTGCATGCACCTTTGGTAGGTGGCGCTTGCATTTTTCAAGCCGAATGGCATAGTCGTAGCAGTAAGCCCCATACGGGGTAATGAACGAAGTCTTTATTTGATCAGCCGGATTCAAAGGAATCGGTGGTAGCCTGAATAGGCATCTAAGAAAGACAATACCACACCGCAATGAGTCTATAACTTGATCTATGCGCGGTAGGGGAAAGGGGTCCTTCGGGCATCGCCTTGTTGAGGCTGGTGTAGTCGAGTACACATGCGCCAGGAGCCGTTCTTCTTCAAAACCAGGACCGGGTTCACCAACCAGTCCGGGGTGCAGCACTTCCATGATGAAGCCGGCCGCAGGAGCCGGGCGATTTCTTCACCTATGGCCTTCCTTCGTTCTTCTACGAAGCGCCCGAGGGGCTGCTTCACCGGCTTGGCTTCAGGCGACATGGAGGTGGTGCTCAGCCAACTCCCTCGGCACACCCGGCATGTCCCTTGGAGACCATGCGAAGATGTCCCGATTCTCACGGGGAAGCTGGTGAGCTCGCCTTCCTATTTGCTGCTCTGGCCGGCACCGATGGTGACGTACTTGTCGGCTGCGCCGGGTCGAGCAGGATCTTCTTGGTGTTGTCGGCCGGCTGGAAGTGAGTCGTCCCAACCGGGTTGCCTATCGCCGGCATGTCCGCCTGCGCGGCCTTAGCCAGGGCGACGGGCGTTGTGGATGAGCTGCTTCTCCTGGTGGCGATGACCAGCGCCTGGGCCATCTTGGAGCTCTGCGTGGTGCAGTCC
Organism: Lolium perenne; assembly: GCF_019359855.2. NCBI lineage: Eukaryota > Viridiplantae > Streptophyta > Magnoliopsida > Poales > Poaceae > Lolium > Lolium perenne. Next base: position 53,298 of record NW_027249030.1, on the reverse strand, counting down.
ATGGAGCGGCGAGAAGTCGCCGGCTACGGTGATGACCCCTTTCGGGCCAGGTAGCTTCATCTTCGTGTACCCGTGAGTGGGGCACCGCCATGAACTTGGTCAGGGCCGGCCTGCCTGTGGAGCGCGTGGTAGGGATCGACGAGGTCCACCACCTCGAACTCGATCTTCTCGGTGCGGAAGTGATCCGGCTTCCCGAACATCACCTCCGGCGTGATCCGGCCGAACGATCGGCTGGCAGCGAGTGGCCTGGCACAATGCCATGGAAGACGGTGGGGGTGGGGTGCAACTCGGCCTCCCGGATGCCCGCCATGGGGCGGTGTCGCGGTAGAGGATGTTGATGCTGCCCCCTATCGATGAGGACGCGCGAGAAGCGCACGCTGCGCCGGGTTGTGCCGATGGTGGGGTCAAGGACCATGGCGAGCTGCCCGGCTTTGGCAGGACAGCTGGTGTGTCGCGGCGACCAAAGGTGATGGCCTGCTCGACCGGGCTTAGGTAATCGGGGGACCAGCGGTATGACCGCATTGACCTCGAGGGAACGGCTCTGCGGCTCGTCTTGTCCTCGGCTCGGAGGTGAAGATGATGTAGGTAGCATCCTCGGCCAAGTAGCGGCCATGGTGCACGTGGTTAGCCTCGGTGGTGCTCGAGGTTGGCGTTCTCTCGCGCCGGCTTGGCCACCCGGCCACGCCGGCTGGTGGAGGCTGGGGTGGAGGCGGGAGAGGTTCACCGCTTGTCGGCCGCTTCATGAAGTGGCAGTCGCGGGTGGTGTGGTTGGAGGGGTTCTTGCCGCTGTGGTACTTGCACGGCGAGTCGAGCATTTGCTCGAAGCGTGTACTTCGGCTTCCATGGCCGGTCTTGCTCGTGCCGGCTTCCGCCAGCCGGCCGCATGGTCCGGACACGGCTGCCACCTGGGTGGAACCGTACCGGCAGTCCGGCTGGAGTCGCTGTGCCGCTTTGCCGCGGTAGTTGTCCCGCCGGCTGCCATGCGAGCCGCCCTCGGCCGGCTTGTTGTTGTCCCGCCGGCGGGGGCCGGTGAAATTTCAGTCGAGGCTTGCCGGCTTCCTCAGCTGGCGTATTTGTCGGGCGATGGCCATCAAGGCGGCCATCGATCGGGGGTCGCTGTGGCGTAGCTTGTGCCACAGCATGGTGTTGGGCCGACATCCTCCCATGAAGAAGCCGATGGCCTGGATCTCGTGCACGCCCTCGCAGGAGTTGCTGCGTCCTCGCACTGGGCAAGATTAGGTACGCGCGATCCGTCTCGTCCAGTGCCTCGCTTGCACATCTCCAGCTGTTGGGGCCGACCCGGCTGGCGGTAAGTGCCGGTGAAGTTGCTGATGAAGGCAGCTTCCAAAGTCCAGCCAGTCGCTTATGCGCCGGGCCGGCAGGTTGTTGAGCCATGTGCGGGCGATGCCGAGCAGCATGAGGGGGAGTAGCGCACAGCCCAGCGCGCTTGTTGCCTTTGGCAATGCCGACTGCGGTCGAGTAGTCCAGCAGCTAGTCCTCCGGCTTGGCAGTGCTGCCGTACTTGGGGGTGTCGCGCGGGAGCCGGAAGCCGTCGATCATGGGCTCATTGACGATGCGTGGCCCGAAGCACTTTGGGCCGGCTGGCGCTTCTTCTTCCGCGATGCGGGATTCGACCAACCTGGTCGAGGCGTTCTCGGCGTCGGTTGGCTCGATGCGCGGGCCCAGCTGGGATCGTGCCGGCTGGCGCGCGCCGCTTGCTTCTGGAGCCGGTCGGTGCCGGTGGCGGGGCTCGGAGTCTTGTTCATGGTTGCGGCTTGGTGGAGGCCGGCTGTGGCCGCTGCCGCTCGGCTGGTGGCTCCGGCCGGCTCGAGCTTGTGTGCGTGGCCCGGGAGTCACGGTGCCGGCTTGGTGCTGGGGAGGAGGACTCGGCCGTGTCCTCGGCGCCTTCCCTCGTCGCGCCGGCAGCGCTCACGAGCGTGAGAAGCCTGGGGCATTGACTTACCTCGGGGTCGGCCGCCGTCTTGGTGGCTGCGCTTGGAGCAGCCCGGCCACCCGCTTGGTCCGGCGCGGCGTAACTCTTCGCCTTCGAGGCGGTTCAGCTCTTCCGCGGCGGCTTGTGCCGCGCGCATGTTCTTGTCGGGGGTGTTGTAGACGGGTTGCTCCGCAGACGGAGTCGGTGAGGGAGCGCCGTCACGGGCGATCTCGGCGCCAAGGTCACGGCCCTGCGGCGGCGGATCTGGCCGGCTCGGCTGGGACCGTCGCCGCCCGGAGTGAGGCCATGGGCGCGGTTGTACTCGCGGCCTGGTGATCTCCATCTCGGCGCCAACAAGAGCCGCTTCTTCGGTTTGCTTGAGGAGGAGCCGGCGGTGCGCACTCCAACCGCCTTCGATGGTGGTGGGGTCGCCGCCAGGCGTGAGCAGGTGCTCAGCTTCACCCGGACTTCGCCCAGCCGGGACGGTGGTGGCGGCGCCTTGAGCTCCGAGCCGACGCGCCGGCTGTGAGGGTGACACTCCAGGTCCGGGCCACGGACGCGCGTGGACTTGGTGGGCTGCTTGTCGCCGGGTTGCCATGACCTCGTGCATGATGCAGGGGCTGGCGGTGGTGAGGCTGGCGCCGGCTCCGGAGGAGGGCTTGCGTAGCGCAGGATCTCGGCGCGGGTAGCGCGGTGGTGCGACGGTGGCGACGAGACGTCGAAGCTGCCGGCTGATGATGTTGCCGCCGGCAGGGAACGGCCGGTCGGCGAAGCAACCAGCGTTGTCGCTGATGCAGTCGAGAGCCGAATCTCCGCATCAAGCCGGCGCGACCCGCTCGCCGGTGGTGATGGTGAGGCTCCGTCCGGATGAAGACACCGGCCGCGGACGTCAAGGCCCCACGGTGGGCGCCAAATGTCGTGGTATCGTCACGGCATATGCCATAGGGTGGCTAATCGTAAGTGGTTCCTAGTGGTCTCACGGCGGTATCCGGATGCGGGGTATGGGCACGAGCGACATGGTGACGTACCCAGGTTCGAGGCCCTCCGATGGAGGTAACACCTCTACTCCTCGCTATGAGTGTATATGATGATATCACGTGACAATGGTGCTCCTAGAGCTGTATCCGGCTGCTCCGGGAGGCTAAGGTAGACAATAGTCTCTCTCACAGGCAGCGCTAAGACTAGAATGAGTAAGAAGTGATCGATCCTCCCCTGCACGAGGGTGGCCTAGCTTATGTAGGCGCTGGCATTTTACATAGAAGTCCCTATAGTCTAGTGGCCGGCTTGGCCGGCTCCGGCTTCCGCTCCTTCCCGAGGCGTTGACGTCATGGAGCCGTTGAGGCCTCATGGCCTGTCCCATCCGCCTGCCGGAGTCAGCGGTATGGCTAGGAGGTGTCTCTGTCGCCATCATGCCCTATAGCCGCACGACGGACCGACGTACGCCATGATGGCTCTGTCCGCCGCGCGGCACTGTTGCTCCACAGTGCCCCGCGCTTTACGGGAGATGAGGTCAGCGTGGACCTTTGAACCCGGACCACCTACCCAGTTCCTCCTTATGCAAGACTCGCCAGCCTCGAGTCGGTCTAGGGTATAAACCCCGCCGGATATGGCTTGTAGAAGCCGGCCCAGCCACAGCGTTGAAGGCCGTAGCTGTGCCGACTAGGGACTTAGAGCCAGCCGGCTCCGGGCCAGCCGGCCACGGCTCCAGCTGGCTGCTCCTCAGCCGGCCTTTGCCATCAGCCGGCCAACCTCAAGCCGGCTGCTCCGCGTCCATTGCCCTACCCGGGGTCTTCCCCTACCGGTTGGATAACAGTACACTAATTCACCGTGTAGGTCCGCAAAATCAAACCTTAAAATGTATTCCCAAGTACTAATGAACTCCCTCGCTGCACTTTGAGCATTCATAGGTGGTACTAACACACCACAATTTCATAGAGACATCCAACTCAAATCATAATTCAGTGAACAAGTATTCTATGAAATATAGCCTAAGAGACTCACACGGTGCACACACTCCACCTTTACAAACGTGGGACGAGGAGTTTCCGGAGATCACATAAGTAAAATTCACTTGAATAGCATAATGACATCTAGATTACAAAGCTCATGGTCACATAAAGATCACAACATGGGAGAGAGAGAAACCACATAGCTACAGGTATAGCCCTCATCCCCGGGACGAACTCTCCCTCCTCATCATGGGAGTCAGCAACGATGATGGAGATGGCGATGGAGTCGATGGAGATGGCTCCGGGCAGTTCCCCGTCCGGCGGCCGTGCCGGAACAGAGACTTCTGTCACCCGGATCTTTTCTGCGATGGTGGTGGAGCTACGAAACTTTTCGTGGGTGGAGGCTTGTATATTTAGGGTTTATTGCGTTGGGGGCTTTATATAGGCAGAAGGGCGAGGTCGGTGGGTGCCCGAGGGCCCCACACCATGCCTAGGCGCGGGTCAAGGCCAGCCCGCGCCTAGGGTGGTTTGGCTGCTCGGCGCCCCCTCCGTCTCCTCTGCTTTGCACTTCGTCTTTGCTTCGGTAAAATAGCAACTTCGGCTTTTGTTTCTTCCAATCCGTAAAGCGTGTGAATCGACACGTGGCATCTTGTCAATAGGTTAGTGCCGGAAAATGCATAAAAGTGCAATGAATTGTAAACAAAACATATAGCAATTGGTGTAACACAAGCATGGAGCATCAAACATTATAGATACGTTTGCAACGTATCAACATCCCTGATACGTCTCCAACGTATCTATAATTTCTTATGTTCCATGCTAGTTTTATGACAATACCTACATGATTTATTCATACTTTATATCATTTTGATGCATTTTCCGGTACTAACCTATTAACAAGATGCCGACGCGCCAGTTCCTGTTTTCTGCTGTTTTTGGTTTCAGAAATCCTACACAGGAAATATTCTCGGAATTGGATGAAACAAAAGCCCACGGCCCTATTTTCCACGGAGGGTTCCAGAACATCGAAGAAGAGTCGGAGACGGCCAGCATGGGGGCCACCCCATAGGGCGGCGCGGCCCACCCTCCTGGCGCGCCCAGGTGTGGGGAGGCCACCCCCTGGCTCCTCCGAGGCCACCCTTCCGCCTATATATTCTCCTGCATGCGAAAACCCTAAATCAATCAGTCATATTCCACGAAGAGTTCCGTAGCCGCCGCCATCGCGGGCCAAGTTCGGGGGACATAAGGTCTCTGTTTCGGCACGCCGCCGGGACGGGGAAGTGCCCCCGGAATCCATCTTCATCGATTCCATCGCCATCTTCATCGCCGTTGCTGTCTCCCATGATGAGGAGGGAGTAGTTCTCCCCCGAGGCTGAGGGCTCTACCGGTAGCTATGTGGTTCATCTCTCTCTCCCATGGTGTGATCTTTATGTGATCATGAGCTTTGTCATCTAGTTGAATATGTAGATGTTACTCTTGTCTATTATGCACTCTAGAGGTTACTTTAATATGAACTCCGGAGTCACTCTCCACGGTGTGATGGTGACAGTGTGCGCATCGTGTGTGATTCCTTTATGACGTTGTGGAGCTTGTTTACTCCGGCTTGAGGTGTGCTTTTGTAGCCCTACACAATGAATGGTGTTTCTTATCCAACAAGAGAGTGTTTAAGAGTAGCATTTATTTATTCAATTATGTGAACATTGTTGAGAGTGTCCACTAGTGAAAGTATGATCCCTAGGCCTTGTTTCTAAGCATTGAAACACCGTTTCCAACAAGTTCTGCTACATGTTCGCTTGCTGCCATTTTTATTTCAGATTGCAATTACTACTTATAATCATCCATATTACTTGTATTTCACTATCTCTTCGCCGAACTAGTGCACATATACATCTGACAAGTGTATTAGGTGTGTTGGGGACACAAGAGACTTCTTGTATCTTAATTGCAGGGTTGCTCGAGAGGGATATCTTGACCTCTACCTCCCTGAGCTCGATAAACCTTGGGTGATTCACTTAAGGGAAACTTGCTGCTGTTCTACAAACCTCTGCTCTTGGAGGCCCAACACTGTCCACAAGAATAGAAGCACACGTAGACATTAAGTTATTTTAAAGCGCCGTTGCCGGGAGGTAAGGTAAAAGGTATTCACATCCTCCGACTACTAAGCTATTCCCTAGCACTCACGGTGTGTGAGTACTCAAGCTTATTTCCTTTAGATTCTGCAATTAAATCTTTTGTTTCTTGTTTTTATTTCACTAGTTAGGCTTAATGGAAAACAACAAAAATATTAGAGATCTTTATAGTATTTATCTTGAGTTAGGACATGAGGTGTTTGAAGAGAAAATTAAAAAACCTATGGAACTTTATATGCATGCTAATGGTAATGTTATTAGTATGAATGCTTTGAACACCATTGTTGCTAATGCTATGGAAAATTCTAAGCTTGGGGAAGCTGGTTTTGAGGAGCATGATATTTTTAGTCCCCAAGCATGGAGGAGAAAATTTACTTTGATGATACTTTACCTCCTATATATGATGATTACAATGATGACAATCATATTTTCAGTCCACCTACTATTGAGGAGAAAATTAATGATGATTACAATATGCCTCCTATATATGATGATTATGGTGATGAGAATAATAATGATAGCTATCTTATTGAATTTGCTCCCACTACAATTAATAGTAATGACTATGCTTATGTGGAGAGTAACAATTTTATGCATGTAGCTCATGATAAGAATGTTTCATGTGATAGTTATATTGTTGAGTTTGTTAATGATGCTACTGAAAATCTTTATGAGAGAGGACAATATGGTTGTAGGGATTTTCATGTTACTAAAACACCTCTCTTTTTGCTTAAAATCTTGAAGTTGCGCTTGTCTTGTTTTCCTATGCTTATTGCATTATGCTTACATGACTTGTTTATTTACAAGATTCCTTTTCGTAGGAAGTGGGTTAGACTTAAAAGTAAGTTTCTAATTTGCTTTTGATGCTCTCTTTTGCTTCAACTCTTATTTCTTGATGAGCATCATTAAAATTATCGAGCCCATCTTAATGGCTATAAAGAAAGCACTTCTGGGAGATAACCCATGTTTTTATTTTGATACTCGTTTTGTTGTGTCTTGGAAGTTGTTACTACTGTAGCAACCTCTCCTTATCATGTTTATTTCGTTTTTGTTCCAAGTAAAGTCTTTGATAGAAAGTTGATACTAGATTTTGATTTCTGCGCAGGAACAGATTTTTAGCTGTCACTTAATTTGAGTTGATCTCTCAGTAGGAAACTCGAAAATCCTGAAAAAATTCATGCGTGATCCTCGTATATGTAATGCAACTTTCGTTCAACTCGGAGCTTTTCCATCTGAGCATGTTATGCCTCGAAAAAAATCGTACGGACTATTCTGTTTTGACAGATTCTCGCCTTTTATTTCGCATTGCCTTTTTTATCGTGTTGAGTGGATTTCCTTGCTCCATTAAATTTCAGTAGCCTTGGGTAATGTCCATGTTGGGAATGATTGTGTCCTTGCTGAACATGTGAATTTTTGATTATGCACTAACCCTCTAATGAGATTGCTTTGAGTTTGGTGTGAAGAAAGTTTTCAAGGATCAAGAGAGGCGGATGATATGATATAATCAAGAAGAGTGAAAAGTCTAAGATTGGGGATGCCCCCGTGGTTCATCCCTGCATATTTCAAGAAGACTCACGCGTCTAAGCTTGGGGATACCGAAGGCATCCCCTTCTTCATCAATAACTTATCAGGTCACCTCTAGTGAAACTATATTTTAATTTCGTCACATCTTATGTGCTTTACTTGGAGCGTCTGTGTGCTTTTATTTTCATTTTGTTATCTTAGTTCTCTGAATAAATTGGATCCTATCTTGTTGGGAGAGAGACACGCTCCGCTTTTTCATTTGAATACTCCTATTCTTCGCTTATATTTGTTGAGTATTCAGTTTTCGCACTGTGTAGCTTCTAGCTCTTGGTTTTCATGTATCTCTTGTTCAGAGCTATTAGTTATTTTATAGAAAGTACTCTCTTACTTCACTTATATTTGTTTTGAGAGTTTCTTTCTATTTGGTTGGAAACAGAAAATGCTTCATGTGGTAGTTGGTATATTGTCTTGAATAATTTGATGCTTGGCAATTGTTTTGAGCTCTCAAAGTAGATCATGTTTAAGCTCTTGCATCATGTAGTTTAAACCTATTAGTGGAGAACTAACGAGAGCTTGTTGAAACTTGGTTTGCATGATTGGTCTCTCTAAGGTCTAGATATTTTCTGGTAAAAGTGTTTGAGCAACAAGGAAGACAGTGTAGAGTCTTATAATGCTTGCAATATGTTCTTATGTAAGTTTTGCTGTACCGGTTCGTACTTGTGTTTGCTTGAAACAACTTTGCTAGCCAAAGCCTTGTACTGAGAGGGAATGCTTCTCGTGCATCCAAAACCTTGAGCCAAAACCTATGCCATTTGTGTCCACCATAACTACCTACTATGTTGTATTTTTTCTGCCATTCCAAGTAAATACTTCATGTGCTACCTTTAAACAATTCAAAAGTTATTATCTCTTATTTGTGTCAATGTTTTATAGCTCATGAGGAAGTATGTGGTGTTTTATCTTTCAATCTTGTTGGGCAGACTTTCACCAATGGACTAGTGGCACATCCGCTTATCCAATAATTTTGTAAAAAGAGCTGGCAACGGGGTTCCAGAAGCCTCGGTTAATTAACTTTCATTAATAATTCTTCTTCACATGTTTTGCGTGATTTATCAGTAAGCAACTTAATTTTGCAAATAGACACTCCTCCATGGTATGTGAAATGTTGGAAGGCACCCGAGGATTCGGTTAGCCATGGCTTGTGAAAGCAAAAGGTTGGGAGGAGTGTCATCCATAAATAAAACTAAAGTACATGTGTAAACGAAAGAGAAGAGGGATGATCTACCTTGCAGGTAGAGATAACGTCCTTCATGGGAGCCGCTCTTTGAAAGTCTGTTTGACAAGGGGTTAGAGTGCCCACTACCATTCATTGACAACAACAAACACCTCTCAAAACATTATTTTTATGCTCTCTTTATGATTTCAAAACTTGAAAAGCTCTAGCACATGATTTAATCCCTGCTTCCCTCTGCGAAGGGCCTTTCTTTTACTTTATGTTGAGTCAGTTTACCTACTTCTTTCTATCTTAGAAGCAAACACTTGTGTCAACTGTGTGCATTGATTCTTATATGTTTACTTATTGCACTTATTATATTACTTTGTGTTGACAATTATCCATGAGATATGCATGTTGAAAGTTAAAAGCAATTGCTGAAACTTAAATCTTCCTTTGTGTTGCTTCAAAGCCTCTTATTAAGAATCTATTGCTTTATGAGTTAACTCTTATGCAAGACTTTTTGATGCTTGCCTTGAAAGTACTATTCATGAAAAGTTTTTGCTATATGATTCAGTTGTTTAGTCATTATCTTTTTTAGCAAACTATATATCATTGCTTTGAGTCACTTCATTCATCTCATATGCTTTACAAATAGTGTTGATCAAGATTATGTTGGTAGCATGTCACTTCAGAAATTATTCTTTATCGCTTACCTACACGAGGGCGAGTAGGAACTAAGCTTGGGGATGCTTGATACGTCTCAACGTATCTATAATTTCTTATGTTCCATGCTAGTTTTATGACAATACCTACATGATTTATTCATACTTTATATCATTTTGATGCATTTTCCGGTACTAACCTATTAACAAGATGCCGAAGCGCCCGTTCCTGTTTTCTGCTGTTTTTGGTTTCAGAAATCCTACATAGGAAATATTCTCGGAATTGGACGAAACAAAGCCCACGACCCTATTTTCCACGGAGGGTTCGCAACATCGAAGAAGAGCTCGGAGACGGCCAGCAGGGGGCCACCCCATAGGGCGGCGCGGCTCCACCCTCCTTTGGCGCGCCTGGTGTGGGGAGGCCACCCCGCTCCTCCGAGGCCACCCTTCCGCCTATATATTCTCCCGGATGCGAAACCCTAAATCAATCAGTCATATTCCACGAAGAGTTCCGTAGCCGCCGCCATCGCCAAGCCAAGTTCGGGGGACAGAAAGTCTCTGTTCCGGCACGCCGCCGGGACGGGGAAGTGCCCCGGAATCCATCTCCATCGACTCCATCGCCATCTTCATCGCCGTTGTTGTCTCCCATGATGAGGAGGGAGTAGTTCTCCCCGAGGGCCGAGGGCTCTCTTGGTAGCTATGTGGTTCATCTCTCTCGCCCATGGTGTGATCTTTATGTGATCATGAGCTTTGTAATCTAGTTGAATACGTAGATGTTACTCTTGTCTATTATGCACTCTAGAGGTTACTTTAATATGAACTCCTGAGTCACTCTCCACGGTGTGATGGTGACGGGTGCGCATCGTGTGTGATTCCTTTATGACGTTGTGGAGCTTGTTTACTCCGGCTTGAGGTGTGCTTTTGTAGCCCTACACAATGAATGGTGTTTGTTATCCAACAAGAGAGTGTTTAAGAGTAGCATTTATTTATTCAATTATGTGATCATTGTTGAGAGTGTCCACTAGTGAAAGTATGATCCCTAGGCCTTGTTTCTAAGCATTGAAACACCCTTTCCAACAAGTTCTGCTACATGTTCGCTTGCTGCCATTTTTATTTCAGATTGTAATTACTACTTATAATCATCCATATTACTTGTATTTCACTATCTCTTCACCGAACTAGTGCACCTATACATCTGACAAGTGTATTAGGTGTGTTGGGGACACAAGAGACTTCTTGTATCTTAATTGCAGGGTTGCTTGAGAGGGATATCTTTGACCTCTACCGTCCTGAGTTCGAGTAAACCTTGGGTGATTCACTTAAGGAAACTTGTTGCTGTTCTACAAACCTCGCTCTTGGAGGCCCAACATTGTCTACAAGAATAGAAGCACACGTAGACATCAATCCCCAAGCTTAACTTCTGCTCGTTCTCGAGTAGGTAAGTGATACGTCTCCGACGTATCGATAATTTCTTATGTTCCATGCCACGTTATTGATGTTATCTACATGTTTTATGCACACTTTATGTCATATTCGTGCATTTTCTGGAACTAACCTATTAACAAGATGCCGAAGTGCCGATTCTGTTTTCATGCTGTTTTTGGTTTCAGAAATCCTAGTAACGAAATATTCTCGGAATTGGACGAAATCAACGCCCAGGGGCCTATTTTTCCACGAAGCTTCCAGAAGACCGAAAACGAAACGAAGTGGGGCCACGAGGCGCCCGGACTACAGGCGGCGCGGCCCTAGGGTTTGGCCGCGCGGCCCTGTCATCCTGGGGCCCCTGTGCCCCCTCGACTTGCCCTTCCGCCTACTTAAAGCCTCCGTGACGAAACCCGGTGCGAGAGCCACGATACGGAAAACCTTCCGGAGACGCCGCCAACGCCGATCCCATCTCGGGGATCCAGGAGATCGCCTCCGGCACCCTGCCGTAGAGGGGAATCATCTCCGGAGGACTCTACGCCGCCATGGTCGCCTCCGGTGTGATGAGTGAGTAGTCTACCCCTGGACTATGGGTCCATAGCAGTAGCTAGATGGTTGTCTTCTCCCCATTGTGCTATCATTGTCGGATCTTGTGAGCTGCCTAACATGATCAAGATCATCTATCTCGTAATTTATATGTTGCGTTTGTTGGGATCCGATGAATAGAGAATACTTGTTATGTTGATTATCAAAGTTATATCTACGTGTTGTTTATGATCTTGCATGCTTTCCGTTACTAGTAGATGCTCTGGCCAAGTAGATGCTTGTAACTCCAAGAGGGAGTATTTATGCTCGATAGTGGGTTCATGCCTGCATTGACACACAGGACGGTGTGATGAAAGTTCTAAGGTTGTGTTGTGCTGTTGCCACTAGGGATAAAACATTGATGCTATGTCTAAGGATGTAGTTGTTGATTACATTACGCACCATACTTAATGTAATTCGTCTGTTGCTTTGCAACTTAATACCTGGAGGGGTTCGGATGATAACTTTGAAGGTGACTTTTAGGCATAGATGCGCTTGGATGGCGGTCTATGTACTTTGCCGTAATGCCCAATTAAATCTCACTATACTCATCATGATATGTATGTGCATGGTCATGCCCTCTTTATTTGTCAATTGCCCAAGCTGTAATTTGTTCACCCAACATCTTGTTTATCTTATGGGAGAGACACCTCTAGTGAACTGTGGACCCCGGTCCAATTCTCTTTCTTGAAATACAATCTACTGCAATACTTGTTCTACTGTTTTCTGCAAACAATCATCTTCCACACAATACGGTTAATCCTTTGTTACAGCAAGCCGGTGAGATTGACAACCTCACTGTTTCGTTGGGGCAAAGTACTTTGGTTGTGTTGTGCAGGTTCCACGTTGGCGCCGGAATCCCTGGTGTTGCGCCGCACTACATCCCGCCGCCATCAACCTTCGACGTGCTTCTTGACTCCTACTGGTTCGATAAACCTTGGTTTCTTACTAAGGGAAACTTGCTGCTGTACGCATCACACCTTCCACTTGGGGTTCCCAACGAGCGTGTGCTTTACGCGTCATCAAGCTAAATTTCTGGCGCCGTTGCCGGGGAGATCAAGACACGCTGCAAGGGGAGTCTCCACTTCTCAATCTCTTTACTTTGTTTTTGTCTTGCTTAGTTTTATTTACTACTTTGTTTGCTGCACTAAATCAAAATACAAAAAAAAATTAGTTGCTAGTTTTACTTTATTTGCTATCTTGTTTGCTATATCAAAAACACAAAAAAATTAGTTACTTGTTTTACTTTACTTAATATCATGCATGTTTTTATTTCACTAGTTTGGCATAATGGACAAGAATGAGCTTCTATTTCTATTTCCTGATTTAAAACATGGATTGTTTGATGCGAAAATTAAAAAACCTATGGAATCTTATTTGCATGCTGGTAGTAATATTAGTATGAATGCTTTGAACACCATTGTTGATAATAATATAGAAAGTTCTAAGCTTGGGGAAGCTGGTTTTCATGATCTTTTTATTCCCCCAAGCATTGAGGAGAAAATTTACTTTGATGATACTTTGCCTCCTATTTATGATAATGATATTGGTCTTTTAGTACCGCCTGTTATGGAGGATAAATTTGATTATGATTACAATATGCCTCCTATATTTGATGATGAGAATAATAATGATAGCTACTTTGTTGAATTTGCTCCCACTACAACTAATAAAATTGATTATGCCTATGTGGAGAGTAATAATTTTATGCATGAGACTCATGATAAGAATGCTTTATGTGATAGTTATATTGTTGAGTTTGCTCATGATGCTACTGAAAGTTATTATGAGAGAGGAAAATATGGTTGTAGAAATTTTCATGTTACTAAAACACCTCTCTATGTGCTGAAATTTTTGAAACTACACTTGTTTTATCTTCCTGATCTTGTCACTTTGCTTTTCATGAATTTATTTGTGTACAAGATTCCTTTTCATAGGAAGCATGTTAGGCTTAAATTAGTTTTGAATTTGCCTCTTGATGCTCTCTTTTGCTTCAAATACTATTTCTTGCAAGTGCATCATTAAAACTGTTGAGCCCATCTTAATGGCTATAAAGAAAGAACTTCTTGGGAGATAACCCATGTTTTTACCTACAGTACTTTGTTTCTATTTTGTGTCTTGGAATTTGTTTACTACTGTATCAACCTCTCCTTATCTTAGTTTTGTGTTTTGTTGTGCCAAGTAAAGCCGTTGATAGAAAAGTAAGTACTAGATTTGGATTACTGCGCAGTTCCAGATTTCTTTGCTGTCACGAATCTGGGTCCACCTCCCTGTAGGTAGCTCAGAAAATTAAGCCAATTTACGTGCATGATCCTCTGATATGTACGCAACTTTCATTCAATTTGAGCATTTTCATTTGAGCAAGTCTAGTGCTATTTTAAAATTCGTCAATACGAACTGTTCTGTTTTGACAGATTCTGCCTTTTATTTCGCATTGCCTCTTTTTGCTATGTTGGATGAATTTCTTTGATCCACTAATGTCCAGTAGCATTATGCAATGTCCAGAAGTGTTAAGAATGATTGTGTCACCTCTGAATATGTTAATTTTTATTGTGCACTAACCCTCTAATGAGTTGTTTCGAGTTTGGTGTGGAGGAAGTTTTCAAGGATCAAGAGAGGAGTATGATGCAACATGATCAAGGAGAGTGAAAGCTCTAAGCTTGGGGATGCCCGGTGGTTTACCCCTGCATATATTAAGAAGACTCAAGCGTCTAAGCTTGGGGATGCCCAAGGCATCCCCTTCTTCATCGACAACATTATCAGGTTCCTCCCCTGAAACTATATTTTTATTCCATCACATCTTATGTGCTTTTTCTTGGAGCGTCGGTTTGTTTTTGTTTTTGTTTTGTTTGAATAAAATGGATCCTAGCATTCACTTTATGGGAGAGAGACACGCCCGCTGTAGCATATGGACAAGTATGTCCTTGGTTTCTACTCATAGTATTCATGGCGAAGTTTCTCCTTCGTTAAATTGTTATATGGTTGGAATTGGAAAATGATACATGTAGTAATTCGCTATAAATGTCTTGGGTAATGTGATACTTGGCAATTGTTGTGCTCATGATTAAGCTCTTGCATCATATGCTTTGCACCCATTAATGAAGAAATACATAGAGCATGCTAAATTTGGTTTGCATATTTGGTTTCTCTAAGGTCTAGATAATTTCTAGTATTGAGTTTGAACAACAAGAAAGACGGTGTAGAGTCTTATAATGTTTTCAATATGTCTTTTATGTGAGTTTTGCTGCACCGGTTCATCCTTGTGTTTGTTTCAAATAAGCCTTGCTAGCCTAAACCTTGTATCGAGAGGGAATACTTCTCATGCATCCAAAATACTTGAGCCAACCACTATGCCATTTGTGTCCACCATACCTACCTACTACATGGTATTTTCCGCCATTCCAAAGTAAATTGCTTGAGTGCTACCTTTAAAATTCCATCATTCACCTTTGCAATATATAGCTCATGGGACAAATAGCTTAAAAACTATTGTGGTATCGAATATGTAATTATGCACTTTATCTCTTATTAAGTTGCTTGTTGTGCGGTAACCATGTTCACTGGGGACGCCATCAACTATTCATTGTTGAATTTCATGTGAGTTGCTATGCATGTCCGTCTTGTCTCAAGTAAGAGCGATCTACCACCTTATGGTTAAGCATGCATATTGTTAGAGAAGAACATTGGGCCGCTTAACTAAAGCCCGGATCCATGGTGGAAGTTTCAGCTTTGGACATATATCCTCAATCTCAAATGAGAAAATTATTAATTGTTGTTACATGCTTATGCATAAAAGAGGAGTCCATTATCTGTTGTCTATGTTGTCCCGGTATGGATGTCTAAGTTGAAGAATAATCAATAGCAAGAAATCCAATGCGAGCTTTCTCCTTAGACCTTTGTACGGGGCGTGCATAGAGGTACCCCTTTGTGACACTTGGTCAAAACATGTGCATTGTGATGATCCGGTAGTCCAAGCTAATTAGGACAAGGTGCGTGGCACTATTAGTACACTATGCATGAGGCTTTGCAACTTATAAGATATAATTTACATGATGCATATGCTTTATTACTACCGTTGACAAAATTGTTTCATGTTTTCAAAATCAAAGCTCTAGCACAAATATAGCAATCGATGCTTTTCCTCTATGGAGGACCTGATGTCTACTTCCCCCTCCTTTTCCTGTAGACAGTGTTGGGCCTCCAAGAGCAGAGGTTTGTAGAACAGCAGCAAGTTTTCCCTTAAGTGGATCACCCAAGGTTTATCGAACTCAGGGAGGAAGAGGTCAAAGATATCCCTCTCATGCAACCCTGCAACCACAAAAGCAAGAAGTCTCTTGTGTCCCCAACACACCAAATAGGTGCACTAGTTCGGCGAAGAGATAGTGAAATACAGGTGGTATGAATAAGTATGAGCAAGAGCAACGATGCAGAAAATAGCTTGTCGGGCGTGTAGTTGATGGTGGTAGTATTGCAGCAGTAGTAACACAAGAAACAAAGAAACAAGCAGTAGTAAACACAGCAGTATTTAGGAACAAGGCCTAGGGATTACACTTTCACTAGTGGACACTCTCAACATTGATCACATAACAGAATAGATAAATGCATACTCTACACTTTTGTTGGATGATGAACACATTGCGTAGGATTACACGAACCCTCAATGCCGGAGTTAACAAGCTCCACAATAATGCTCATGTTTAAGTAACCTTATAGTGTAAGATAGATCAATATAACCTAGATAGATCACATCAATACCATCATAATGATAATTAACTCCACAATCTACAAGAGATCATGATCATAGCCTACGACAAGAACCACACGGTGCACACACTAGTCACCTTTACACACGTGCGGCAGAGGAATAGAACTACTTTAATAACATCACTAGAGTAGCACATAGATGAATTGTGATACAAAACTCATATGAATCTCAATCATGTAAAGCAGCTCATGAGATCATTGTATTGAAGTACATGGAGAGAGATTAACCACATAGCTACCGAGACAGCCCCGAGCCTCGATGGAGAACTACTCCTCCTCATGGGAGTAGCAGCGGTGATGAAGATGGCGGTGGAGATGGCAGCGGTGTCGATGGAGAAGCCTTCCGGGGCATCTTCCCCGCTCCGGCGGCGTGCCGGAACAGAGACTCTGTCCCCTGCATCTTAGCCTCGCGATGGCGGCGGCTCGAAGGTTTCGCGGTTTTCGTGCGAACGCCTCAGGGTTTTCGATCCAGGGGCTTTATATAGGCGAAGAGGCGGCAGAGGGCTTCGGGGGCCCACACCATAGGGCGGCGCGGCCCCCTCTGGCCGCGCCGGTGTGGTGTGGGGCCCCCGTGGCTCCCCTCCGGCGGCTCTCGTGTGTTCTGGATGGTTCCGGGAAAAATAGGAACCTGGGCGTTGATTTCGTCCGATTCCGAGAATATTTCGTTACTAGGATTTCTGAAACCAAAAACAGCAGAAAACAGAACCGGCACTTCGGCATCTTGTTAATAGGTTAGTTCCGTAAAATGCACGAATATGACATAAAGTGTGCATAAAACATGTAGATAACATCAATAATGTGGCATGGAACATAAGAAATTATCGATACGTCTGAGACGTATCGCATCCCTGCTTAGTTTCGCTCGTCCCGAGCAGGTAAAACGATAACACGATAATTTCTGGAGTGACATGCCATCATAAACTTGATCATACTATTTGTAAAGCATATGTAGTGAATGCAACGATCAAAACAATGGTAATGACATGAGTAAACAAATCAATCATAAAGCAAAGACTTTTCATGAATAGCACTTCAAGACAAGCATCAATAAGTCTTGCATAAGAGTTAACTCATAAAGCAATAATTCAAAGTAGAGACATTGAAGCAACACAATGGAAGATTAAGTTTCAGCGGTTGCTTTCAACTTGTAACATGTATATCTCATGGATATTGTCAACATAGAGTAACATAATAAGTGCAATAAGCAAGTATGTAGGAATCAATGCACAGTTCACACAAGTGTTTGCTTCTTGAGGTGGGAGAGAAATAGGTGAACTGACTCAACATTGAAAAGTAGAAGAATGGTCCTCCATAGAGGAAAAGCATCGATTGCTATATTTGTGCTAGAGCTTTGATTTTGAAAACATGAAACAATTTTGTCAACGGTAGTAATAAAGTATATGCATCATGTAAATTATATCTTATAAGTTGCAAGCCTCATGCATAGTGTACTAATAGTGCCCGCACCTTGTCCTAATTAGCTTGGACTACCGGATCATCACAATGCACCTGCTTTTACCAAGTGTCACAAAGGGGTACCTCTATGCCGCCTGTACAAAGGTCTAAGGAGAAAGCTCGCATTGGATTTCTCGCTATTGATTATTCTTCAACTTAGACATCCATACCGGGACAACATAGACAATGAGATAATGGACTCCTCTCTTTTATGCATAAGCATGTAACAACAATTAATAATTTTTCTCATTTGAGATTGAGGATATATGTCCAAAACTGAAACTTCCACCATGGATCATGGCTTTAGTTAGCTGCCCAATGTTCTTCTCTAACATATGCATGCTTAACCATAAGGTGGTAGATCGCCTACTTCGCATAAGACTAACATGCATAGCAACTCACATGATATTCAACAAAGAGTAGTTGATGGCGTCCCCAGTAAACATGGTTATCGCACAACAAGCAACTTAATAAGAGATAAAGTGCATAATTACATATTCAATACCACAATAGTTTTTTAAGCTATTTGTCCCATGAGCTATATATTGCAAAGGTAAATGATGGAATTTTAAAGGTAGCACTCAAGCAATTTACTTTGGAATGGCGGAAAATACCATGTAGTAGGTAGGTATGGTGGACACAAATGGCATAGTGTTGTTTGGCTCAAAGATTTGGATGCATGAGAAGTATTCCCTCTCGATACAAGGTTTAGGCTAGAAAGGTTGTTTGAAGCAAACACAAGCACCTAACTAGTACAGCAAAACTCACATAAAACACATATTACAAGCATTATAAAACTATACATCGTCTTCCTTGTTGTTCAAACATCTTACTAGAAAATATCTAGACTCTAGAGAAACCACTCATGCAAACCAAATTTTAACAAGCTCTATGTATTTCTTCACTAATGGGTGCAAGGTATATGATGCAAGAGCTTAAACAAGAGCACAACAATTGCCAAGTATCAAGTTATTCAAGGCATCATACCAATTACTACATGTAGCATTTTCCAATTCCAACCATATAACAATTTAACGAAGAAGAAATTTCGCCATGAATATTATGAGCTAAGAACACATGTGTTCATACGAACCAGCGGAGCGTGTCTCTCTCCCACACAAGCATGATGTAATCCAATTTTATTCAAACACAAACAAAAACAAAAACAAACCGACGCCCAAGCAAAGCACATAAGATGTGATGGAATAAAAATATAGTTTCAGGGGAGGAACTCTGATAATGTTGTCGATAAAGAAGGGGATGCTCTTGGGCATCCCCAAGCTTAGACGCTTGAGTCTTCTTGATATATGCAGGGGTGAACCACCGGGCATCCCCAAGCTTAGAGCTTTCACTCTCCTTGATCATAGTATATCATCCTCCTCTCTTGACCCTTGAAAACTTCCCTCCCACACCAAACTCGAAACAACTCATTAGAGGGTTAGGTGCACATTATAAATTGACATATTCAGAGGTGACACAATCATTCTTAACACTTCTGGACATTGCATAATGCTACTGGACATTAGTGGATCAAAGAAATTCATCCAACATAGCGAAAGAGGCAATGCGAAATAAAAGGCAGAATCTGTCAAAACAGAACAGTTCGTATTGACGAATTTTAAAATGGCACCAGACTTGCTCAAATGAAAATGCTCAAATTGAATGAAAGTTGCGTACATATCTGAGGATCATGCATGTAAATTGGCTTAATTTTCTGAGCTACCTACAGGGAGGTGGACCCAGATTCGTGACAGCAAAGAAATCTGGAACTGCGCAGTAATCCAAATCTAGTACTTACTTTTCTATCAACGGCTTTACTTGGCACAACAAAACACAAAACTAAGATAAGGAGAGGTTGCTACAGTAGTAAACAACTTCCAAGACACAAATATAAAACAAAGTACTGTAGCAAAATAACACATGGGTTATCTCCCAAGAAGTTCTTTCTTTATAGCCATTAAGATGGGCTCAAATAGTTTTAATGATGCACTCATAAGAAATAGTATTTGAAGCAAAAAGAGAGCATCAAGAGGCAAATTCAAAAACACATTTAAGTCTAACATGCTTCCTATGCAAAGGAATCTTGTAAATAAACAAGTTCATGAAGAGCAAAGTAACAAGCATAGGAAGATAAAACAAGTGTAGCTTCAAAAATTTCAGCACATAGAGAGGTATTTTAGTAACATGAAAATTTCTACAACCATATTTTCCTCTCTCATAATAACTTTCAGTAGCAACATTAGCAAACTCAACAATATAACTATCACATAAAGCATTCTTATCATGAGTCTCATGCATAAAATTATTACTCTCCACATAGGCATAATCAATTTTATTAGTTGTAGTGGGAGCAAATTCAACAAAGTAGCTATCATTATTATTCTCATCAAGTGTAGGAGGCATAGTATAATCACAACAAAATTTACTCTCCATAGTAGGTGGCACCAAAAGACCACTATTATTATAATCATCATAAATAGGAGGCAAAGTATCATCAAAGAAAATTTTCTCCTCAATGCTTGGGGGACTAAAAATATCATGCTCATCAAAGCCAGCTTCCCCAAGCTTAGAATTTTCCATATCATTAGCAACAATGGTGTTCAAAGCGTTCATACTAATATCATTGCTACTAGCATGCAAATAAGATTCCATGGGTTTTTTAATTTTCGCATTAAACCATTCATGTCTTGACTCAGGAAATAGAATAAAAGCTCACGATGTTGTCCATTATGCCTTACTAGTGTAAACAAGAAACAAAAAGATGCAATTGCAGGATCTAAAGGAAATAGCTTCGAGCATAAACACAATGGCGCCAGAAAAGTACTTTACCTGGAACCGAAGTATGAGTGCCTTTTACCTTTCCTCCCCGGCAACGGCGCCAGAAAAGTGCTTGATGTCTACTTCCCCCTCCTTTTCAGAGATGGTGTTGGGCCTCCAAGAGCAGAGGTTTGTAGAACAGCAGCAAGTTTTCCCTTAAGTGGATCACCCAAGGTTTATCGAACTCAGGGAGGAAGAGGTCAAAGATATCCCTCTCATGCAACCCTGCAACCACAAAGCAAGAAGTCTCTTGTGTCCCCAACACACCAAATAGGTGCACTAGTTCGGCGAAGAGATAGTGAAATACAGGTGGTATAAATAAGTATGAGCAGTAGCAACGGTGCCAGAAAATAGCTTGCTGGCGTGTAGTTGATGGTGGTAGTATTGCAGCAGTAGTAACACAAAGAAACAAGAAACAAGCAAAGAGTAACACAGCAAAGTATTTAGGAACAAGGCCTAGGATTACACTTTCACTAGTGGACACTCTCAACATTGATCACATAATGTAATAGATAAATGCATACTCTACACTTTTGTTGGATGATGAACACATTGCGTAGGATTACACGAACCCTCAATGCCGGAGTTAACAAGCTCCACAATAATGCTCATGTTTAAGTAACCTTATAGTGTAAGATAGATCAATATAACCAGATAGATCACATCAATACCATCATAATGATAATTAACTCCACAATCTACAAGAGATCATGATCATAGCCTACGACAAGAACCACACGGTGCACACACTAGTCACCTTTACACACGTGCAGGAGGAATAGAACTACTTTAATAACATCACTAGAGTAGCACATAGATGAATTGTGATACAAAACTCATATGAATCTCAATCATGTAAAGCAGCTCATGAGATCATTGTATTGAAGTACATGGAGAGAGATTAACCACATAGCTACCTGGTACAGCCCCGAGCCTCGATTGTGGAGAACTACTCCCTCCTCATGGGAGTAGCAGCGGTGATGAAGATGGCGGTGGAGATGGCAGCGGTGTCGATGGAGAAGCCTTCCGGGGCACTTCCCCGCTCCGGCGGCGTGCGGGAACAGAGACTCCTGTCCCCTGATCTTAGCCTCGCGATGGCGGCGGCTCGGAAGGTTTCTGTGGTTTTCGTCGAACGCCTCGTGGTTTTCGATCCAGGGGCTTTATATAGGCGAAGAGGCGGGCGCAGAGGGCTTTGGGGGGCCCACACCATAGGGCGGCGCGGCCCCCTACGGCCGCGCCGGTGTGGTGTGGGGCCCCCAGGGCTCCGCCTCGGCGGCTCTCGGGTGTTCTGGATGGTTCCGGGAAAAATAGGAACCCGGGCGTTGATTTCGTCAGATTCCGAGAATATTTCGTTACTAGGATTTCTGAAACCAAAAACAGCGTAAAACAGAACTGCACTTCGGCATCTTGTTAATAGGTTAGTTCCAGAAAATGCACGAATATGACATAAAGTGTGCATAAAACATGCAGATAACATCAATAATGTGGCATGGAACATAAGAAATTATCGATACGTCGGAGACGTATCAGCATCCCTGCTTAGTTCTCGCTTCGTCCCGAGCAGGTAAAACGATAACACAGATAATTTCTGGAGTGACATGCCATCATAAACTTGATCATACTATTTGTAAAGCATATGTAGTGAATGCAACGATCAAAACAATGGTAATGACATGAGTAAACAACTGAATCATAAAGCAAAGACTTTTCATGAATAGCACTTCAAGACAAGCATCAATAAGTCTTGCATAAGAGTTAACTCATAAAGCAATAATTCAAAGTAGAGACATTGAAGCAACACAATGGAAGATTAAGTTTCAGCGGTTGCTTTCAACTTGTAACATGTATATCTCATGGATATTGTCAACATAGAGTAACATAATAAGTGCAATAAGCAAGTATGTAGGAATCAATGCACAGCTCACACAAGTGATTGCTTCTTGAGGTGGAGAGAAATAGGTGAACTGACTCAACATTGAAAAGTAGAAGAATGGTCCTCCATAGAGGAAAAGCATCGATTGCTATATTTGTGCTAGAGCTTTGATTTTGAAAACATGAAACAATTTTGTCAACGGTAGTAATAAAGTATATGCATCATGTAAATTATATCTTATAAGTTGCAAGCCTCATGCATAGTGTACTAATAGTGCCCGCACCTTGTCCTAATTAGCTTGGACTACCGGATCATCACAATGCACCTGCTTTTTACCAAGTGTCACAAAGGGGTACCTCTATGTCACCTGTACAAAAGGTCTAAGGAGAAAGCTCGCATTGGATTTCTCGCTATTGATTATTCTTCAACTTAGACATCCATACCGGGACAACATAGACAACAGATAATGGACTCCTCTTTTATGCATAAGCATGTAACAACAATTAATAATTTTCTCATTTGAGATTGAGGATATATGTCCAAAACTGAAACTTCCACCATGGATCATGGCTTTAGTTAGCGTGCCCAATGTTCTTCAACATATGCATGCTTAACCATAAGGTGGTAGATCGCTTCTTACTTCAGACAAGACTGAACATGCATAGCAACTCACATGATATTCAACAAAGAGTAGTTGATGGCGTCCCCAGTAAACATGGTTATCGCACAACAAGCAACTTAATAAGAGATAAAGTGCATAATTACATATTCAATACCACAATAGTTTTTTAAGCTATTTGTCCCATGAGCTATATATTGCAAAGGTAAATGATGGAATTTTAAAGGTAGCACTCAAGCAATTTACTTTGGAATGGCGGAAAATACCATGTAGTAGGTAGGTAGGTATGGTGGACACAAATGGCATAGTGTTGTTTGGCTCAAAGATTTGGATGCATGAGAAGTATTCCTCTCGATACAAGGTTTAGGCTAGCAAGGTTGTTTGAAGCAAACACAAGCACGAACTAGTACAGCAAAACTCACATAAAACACATATTACAAGCATTATAAAACTATACATCGTCTTCCTTGTTGTTCAAACATCTTACTAGAAAATATCTAGACTCTAGAGAAACCACTCATGCAAACCAAATTTTAACAAGCTCTATGTATTTCTTCACTAATGGGTGCAAGGTATATGATGCAAGAGCTTAAACAAGAGCACAACAATTGCCAAGTATCAAGTTATTCAAGGCATCATACCAATTACTACATGTAGCATTTTCCAATTCCAACCATATAACAATTTAACGAAGAAGAAATTTCGCCATGAATATTATGAGCTAAGAACACATGTGTTCATACGAACCAGCGGAGCGTGTCTCTCTCCCACACAAGCATGATGTAATCCAATTTATTCAAACACAAACAAAAACAAAAACAAACCGACGCTCCAAGCAAAGCACATAAGATGTGATGGAATAAAAATATAGTTTCAGGGGAGGAACCTGATAATGTTGTCGATAAAGAAGGGGATGCCTTGGGCATCCCCAAGCTTAGACGCTTGAGTCTCCTTTTGATATATGCAGGGGTGAACCACCGGGGCATCCCCAAGCTTAGAGCTTTCACTCTCCTTGATCATAGTATATCATCCTCCTCTCTTGACCCTTGAAAACTTCCTCCACACCAAACTCGAAACAACTCATTAGAGGGTTAGTGCACATTATAAATTGACATATTCAGAGGTGACACAATCATTCTTAACACTTCTGGACATTGCATAATGCTACTGGACATTAGTGGATCAAAGAAATTCATCCAACATAGCGAAAGAGGCAATGCGAAATAAAAGGCAGAATCTGTCAAAACAGAACAGTTCGTATTGACGAATTTTAAAATGGCACCAGACTTGCTCAAATGAAAATGCTCAAATTGAATGAAAGTTTATACATATCTGAGGATCATGCATGTAAATTGGCTTAATTTTCTGAGCTACCTACAGGGAGGTGGACCCAGATTCGTGACAGCAAAGAAATCTGGAACTGCGCAGTAATCCAAATCTAGTACTTACTTTTCTATCAACGGCTTTACTTGGCACAACAAAACACAAAACTAAGATAAGGAGAGGTTGCTACAGTAGTAAACAACTTCCAAGACACAAATATAAAACAAAGTACTGTAGCAAAATAACACATGGGTTATCTCCCAAGAAGTTCTTTCTTTATAGCCATTAAGATGGGCTCAGCAGTTTTAATGATGCACTCATAAGAAATAGTATTTGAAGCAAAAGAGAGCATCAAGAGGCAAATTCAAAACACATTTAAGTCTAACATGCTTCCTATGCAAAGGAATCTTGTAAATAAACAAGTTCATGAAGAGCAAAGTAACAAGCATAGGAAGATAAAACAAGTGTAGCTTCAAAAATTTCAGCACATAGAGAGGTATTTTAGTAACATGAAAATTTCTACAACCATATTTTCCTCTCTCATAATAACTTTAGTAGCAACATTAGCAAACTCAACAATATAACTATCACATAAAGCATTCTTATCATGAGTCTCATGCATAAAATTATTACTCTCCACATAGGCATAATCAATTTTATTAGTTGTAGTGGGAGCAAATTCAACAAAGTAGCTATCATTATTATTCTCATCAAGTGTAGGAGGCATAGTATAATCACAACAAAATTTACTCTCCATAGTAGGTGGCACCAAAGACCACTATTAGTATAATCATCATAAATAGGAGGCAAAGTATCATCAAAGAAAATTTTCTCCTCAATGCTTGGGGGACTAAAAATATCATGCTCATCAAAGCCAGCTTCCCCAAGCTTAGAATTTTCCATATCATTAGCAACAATGGTGTTCAAAGCGTTCATACTAATATCATTGCTACTAGCATGCAAATAAGATTCCATGGGTTTTTTAATTTTCGCATCAAACCATCCATGTCTTAACTCAGGAATAGAATAAAAAGCTCAGAGATGTTGTCCATTATGCCTTACTAGTGTAAACAAGAAACAAAAAGATGCAATTGCAGGATCTAAAGGAAATAGCTTCGAGCACAAACACAATGGCGCTTTAAAAGTACTTTACCTCGAACCGAAGTATGAGTGCCTTTACCTTTCCTCCCGCAACGGCGCCTTAAAAGTGCTTGATGTCTACTTCCTCCTCCTTTTCCTGTAGACAGTGTTGGGCCTCCAAGAGCAGAGGTTTGTAGAACAGCAGCAAGTTTTCCCTTAAGTGGATCACCCAAGGTTTATCGAACTCAGGGAGGAAGAGGTCAAAGATATCCCTCTCATGCAACCCTGCAAACCACAAAGCAAGAAGTCTCTTGTGTCCCCAACACACCAAATAGGTGCACTAGTTCGGCGAAGAGATAGTGAAATACAGGTGGTATGAATAAGTATGAGCAGTAGTAACGATGCCGGAAAATAGCTTGTCGGGCGTGTAGTTGATGGTGGTAGTATTGCAGCAGTAGTAACACAAAGAAAACAAGAACAAGCAAGAGTAACACAAAGCAAATATTTAGGAACAAGGCCTAGGGATTACACTTTCACTAGTGGACACTCTCAACATTGATCACATAACAGAATAGATAAATGCATACTCTACACTTTTGTTGGATGATGAACACATTGCGTAGGATTACACGTAACTCCTCAATGCCGAGTTAACAAGCTCCACAATAATGCTCATGTTTAAGTAACCTTATAGTGTAAGATAGATCAATATAACCAGATAGATCACATCAATACCATCATAATGATAATTAACCTCCACAATCTACAAGAGATCATGATCATAGCCTACGCTTACAAGAACCACACGGTTATGCACACACTAGTCACCTTTACACACGTGCGAGGAATAGACCTTCTTTAATAACATTTCTAGTGTAGCACATAGATGTATTGTGATAGAAAACTCATATGAATTTCTTTCTTGTAAAGCAGCTCATGAGTTCATTGTATTGAAGTACATGGAGAGAGATTAACCACATAGCTACCTGCACAATTTCCGAGCCTCGATGGAGAACTACTCCCTCCTCATGGGAGTAGCAGCGGTGATGAAGATGGCGGTGGAGATGGCAGCGGTGTCGATGGAGAAGCCTTCCGGGGCACTTCTCGCTCCGGCGGCGTGCCGAACAGAGACTCCTGCCCCCAGATCTTAGCCTCGCGATGGCGCGGCTCGGGAAGGTTTCTGTGGTTTTCGTCGAACGCCTCAGGGTTTTCGATCCAGGGGCTTTATATAGGCGAAGAGGCGGCGCAGGAGGGCTTCTGGGGGGCCCACACCATAGGGCGGCGCGGCCCCCCCTCTGGCCGCGCCAGGGTGTGGTGTGGGGCTCCCAGGTTTCCTCCGGCGGCTCTCGGGTGTCCGATGGTTCCGGAAAATAGGAATCGGGCGTTGATTTCGTCCGATTCCGAGAATATTTCGTTACTAGGATTTCTGAAACCAAAACAGCAGAAAACAGGAACTGCACTTCGGCATCTTGTTAATAGGTTAGTTCCAAAATGCACGAATATGACATAAAGTGTGCATAAAACATGTAGATAACATCAATAATGTGGCATGGAACATAAGAAATTATCGATACGTTTGAGACGTATCAAGGACCATTCTTTTTACTTTCAATGTTGAGTCAGTTCACCTATTTCTCTCCACCTCAAGAAGCAAACACTTGTGTGAACTGTGCATTGATTCCTACATACTTGCTTATTGCACTTATTATATTACCCTATGTTGACAATATCCATGAGATATACATATGTTACAAGTTGAAAGCAACCGCTGAAACTTAATCTTCTTTGTGTTGCTTCAATGCTTTTACTTTGAATTATTGCTTTATGAGTTAACTCTTATGCAAGACTTAATTGATGCTTGTCTTGAAGTGCTATTCATGAAAAGTCTTTGCTTTATGATTCACTTGTTTACTCATGTCATATACATTGTTTTGATCGCTGCATTCACTACATATGCTTTACAAATAGTATGATCAAGATTATGATGGCATGTCACTCCTGAAATTATACGTGTTATCGTTTTACTGCTGGACGAGCAGAACTAAGCTTGGGGATGCTGATACGCCTCCGACGTATCGATAATTTCTTATGTTCCATGCCACATTATTGATGTTATCTACATGTTTTATGCACACTTTATGTCATATTCGTGCATTTTCTGGAACTAACCTATTAACAAGATGTCAAGTGCCGCTGTCTTGTTTCATGCGGTTTTTGGTTTCAGAAATCCTAGTAACTAAATATTCTCGGAATTGGATCGAAATCAACGCCTAGGGCCTCATTTTTCCACTGAAGCTTCAGAAGACCGAAAACGAAACTAAGTGGGGCCACGAGGCGCCCAGATTACGGGCGGCGCGGCCTAGGGTTTGGCCGCGCGGCCCTGTCATCCTGGGCCCCTGTGCCCTCCCCGACTTGCCCTTCCGCCTACTTAAAGCCTCCGTGACGAAACCCCAGTACCGAGAGCCACGATACTGGAAAACCTTCCAGAGACGCCGCCAACGCCGATCCCATCTCGGGGATCCAGGAGATCGCTTCCGCACTTGCCGGAGAGGGGAATCATCTCCTGGAGGACTCTACGCCGCCATGGTCGCCTCCTCCGGTGATGAGTGAGTAGTCTACCCCCTGGACTATGGGTCCATAGCAGTAGCTAGATGGTTGTCTTCTCCCCATTGTGCTATCATTGTCGGATCTTGTGAGCTGCCTAACATGATCAAGATCTATCTATCTGTAATTCTATATGTTGCGTTTGTTGGGATCCGCCATGAATAGAGAATACTTGTTATGTTGATTATCAAAGTTATATCTACGTGTTGTTTATGATCTTGCATGCTTCAGTTACTAGTAGATGCTCTGGCCAAGTAGATGCTTGTAACTCCAAGAGGGAGTATTTATGCTCGATAGTGGGTTCATGCCCATTGACACCGGGACAGTGACGAAAGTTCTAAGGTTGTGTTGTGTTGCCACTAGGGATAAAACATTGATGCTATGTCTAAGGATGTAGTTGTTGATTACATTACGCAACCATACTTAATGCAATTGTCTGCTGTTGCTTTGCAACTTAATACTGGAGGGGGTTCGGATGATAACCTGAAGGTGGACTTTTTAGGCATAGATGCAGTTGGATGGCGGTCTATGTACTTTGTCGTAATGCCCAATTAAATCTCACTATACTCATCATGATATGTATGTGCATGGTCATGCCCTCTTTATTTGTCAATTGCCCAACTGTAATTTGTTCACCCAACATGCTGTTTATCTTATGGGAGAGACACCTCTAGTGAACCTGTGGACCCCGGTCCAATTCTCTTTATCAAATACAATCTACTGCAATACTTGTTCTACTATTTTCTGCAAACAATCATCTTCCACACAATACGGTTAATCCTTTGTTACAGGAAGCCGGTGAGATTGACAACCTCACTGTTTCGTTGGGGCAAAGTACTTTGGTTGTGTTGTGCAGGTTCCACGTTGGCGCCGGAATCCCTGGTGTTGCGCCGCACTACATCCCGCCGCCATCAACCTTCGACGTGCTTCTTGACTCCTACTGGTTCGATAAACCTTGGTTTCTTACTGAGGGAAACTTGCTGCTGTACGCATCACACCTTCCACTTGGGGTTCCCAACGAGCGTGTGCTTTACGCGTCATCAGTAAGTGATAACAAAATAATTTTTGAGGTGACATGTAGCCAACACAATCTTGATCAAGCATGTAAAGCATTATGAGATTGGATCTAAGTACTCTAACATAGGCATGATAGACATAATTCAATTGAACTTAGCAACTATGTTATAACATCAAGAGTAACTCAAACAAAGGATCATGAATAATAGTGCATTGAAAGCAACTGTGTGTTTATGAGCATAGAGTAAACATAACAAAGTGGTACTCAACATGTCCTTTATGGAATAGCAAAACATAAATGCTAGGACACCTTTAAAGTTCAGAGGGTGACTAGATACAAGTAATTTGAGAACAAGCAATAACACAGTCATGAATCAATCAATAATAATTTTGGGACTATGCACATTGCACTAAGAATGACAACTATGCTCTCTTAATTGGTGGATAAAGTAGAAGTGAAGACTCAAAATAAAAGTAAAAGAAAGGCCTTCGCAGAGGGGAACCAGGGAGCACCCATGAGCTAGAGCTATTTATCTGGCAAGTAATAGGAGTGTTGAAAATATTTATTTTGAGAGGTGCTACTTATGTCAACGGTAGTGATAAATAGTATGGCTCATGCATAATTACTTCCTATAAGTTTGCTTGCCTCATGCATAATATACCAATAGTGCTCACACCTTATCCTAATTAGCTTGGACTTTCATGGATTTTCATCGCATACATATGTTTTAACCAAATGTCACAAAGGGGTACCTCCTTGCCACCTGTACAAAGGTCCTAGGAGATGAATCTCATTTTATTTCTCAATTTTGATGAATCTCAACTTTTTGGACATCCATACCGAAAAACAAGGACAACAGATATTTGGACTTTTGTCCATCTGAAACTTCCACCATGTGAACATGGCTTTAGTTCACGGACCAATGTTCCTCTCTAACAATATGCATACTCCAATCTTTGCAACTCATGGTAAATCTCTCTTACTTCAAACAAGATAGGCATGCATAGTATTTCACATGATATTCAACAAAGGCATATTGATGGTGTTCCCCATGACAAAGATGGTTATCACACAACAAGCAACTTATAAGAACTAAAAATGCATAGGACATAATACTTGCCACAATAGTTTTTAGACTACTTTTCCATGAGCTATAATTCACACAAAACATGTGTGATTATTTTTGAAGATTTAAAGGTAGCACATAAGCAATTTACTTTGGAGTGGGGTTGAAATACCACATATAGCTAGGTAGATATGGTGGACACAATTGAAAACTTTGGTTTTTGGTGGTTGGATGCACGAGTAGAGCTCATACTCAATATAGGTGAAGGCTAGCAAAAAGTGCGACCAACTAAGAGAGCAATAATGGCCATAATCATGCATAGCGACAAAACATTATCAATCAAAGCATAAAGTGATATTACAAATCAAAAACTAAATGATCATAGAGGCTTTAGTTGAATCTTTATATTCATAACATGTTATAAGCATGCGCCAAGTCAACCCAATAAAGCATCCAAGAAGAATACCACAATAATATGCTTTTATGATGAAAACAACACATGATTATTTCAATGACACATTATGCACTCTCGTCAATTGATAAAAGTCATGATACAACAATAAATACTAAGCATATGTCAAGAATAACATCCAACATGACATGCCAAAGTCTATGCCACAGTCTAGACAAGCTTCCATTTGCATCACTATAGTCATGAAATATTTTACTCGTATCCAACACCAATCAACTTATTTGAAATAGCTCCCAGAGATGAAATACAATATGTACCAGAGAGCTAATCATACATAAATAAAGAATACTAACAAGCTCTGAAAAAATTCGTGTGAAAAAACAAAAGCTAAACATAGTATTAATTAGCAAACTAGAACACTCGCAGAACAATAAGAGTGAAAACTAGAGTGTTATGTGCAATTAAAATGGAGCGTGTCTCTCTCCCACACAAGAATGCTAGGATCCAACCATATGCTAAATCAAAAAACTAAAGAAAACTAAAAACAAAAAAAGATGCTCCAAGAACAACACATAGCGTAGAAGCAATAAAAATATAGCGCATAGAGAGATGACCTGTTGCTTTGTTGATGAAGAGGGGATGCTTGACACTTGTACCTCTTTGAATATGTCTTGGGGTGCAGCGGAATCCCCAAGCTTGAGCTTTTGTCCATTCTTCATCTCATCACATCATTCTTCTCTCCCTACACTTGAAAACTTCCTTCATACAAAAGTTCACACAATTCTCTATTAGCAGCATTAGTACAATTAAAATAAACAAATCCACTCGTTCAGTACTAACATATATCAAATATCTATTAAAGCATAAGCTACTGTAGCAACCTTTCAAAAAGCTCTTTGATAAAAAAGAACTCAAAAAGAAAGAGATTTAAGAGGCAAATGCAAATAGTGTAGAAATCTGTCAAAACAGAATATAAGGTAAAGATCGAATTTTTTGGAAATCTTCTGTTGCTTATCGCGAAAAGTGGTCAACTAACGAAAGTTAGATAATAGTCTCCATATTCATAACAAATGACAGCTCAAAATTCCGCTCTGGCTATTTTTACGAATTTAAATGGTAACAGCACAGAATCTGTTTTCAGGACAACAACTTCCCCAAATCTTACTTTCTTCCTATTAGAGGCTATTTTTGGCACAAAAACGAAATCAAAATGTTAAGAAGAGGTTATTACAGAGGTAATAACTTACAAGACTTAACAAAACAAAAACTAATTACAGAAATAAAACAATGGGTTGTCTCCCATAAGCGCTTTTCTTTAATGCCTTTCAGCTAGGCTCAGTAATTTGAGAAGATGTTCACATAAGAAATATGAATTGAAGCAAAAGAGAGCATCAAGAAGCAAATATGAAACACATTTAAGTCTAACCCACTTCCTATGCATAGGAATCTTGTACCCAAATAAATTCACATAGAACAAAGTGACAAGCATAAGAAGATAAAAACAAGAGTAACTTCAAAACTTTCAGCATATAGAGAGGTGTTTTAGTAACATGAAAACTTCTACATTCATATTTCCCTCTCTCATAATAACTTTCAGTAGCATCATGAATAAATTCAACAAAATAACTATCACATAAAACATTCTTATCATGAGCCACATGCATAAAATAATTATTACTCCCCACATAATCATATTCATTCTTATTAATTGTAGTGGGAGCAAATTCAACAAAATAGCTATCATCACTATTCTCATCAGCATAATCATCAAATATAGGAGGCATATTGTAATCATAATTAATTTTCTCCTCAATAGTAGGTGGACTGAAAATAACATAATCATCATATATTGGAGGCATAGTATCATCTTAGCAAATTTCCTCCTCAAAAGCTGGGGAACTAAAAAGATCATTTTTATAAAAACTAGCTTCCCCAAGCTTAGACTTTTCCATAGCATTGGCAATAATGGTGTTCAAAGAATTCATACTAATAACATTGCTACTAGCCTGCAAGTAAAGTTCCATGGGTTTTTTTAATTTTCTCTTCAAACACCTCATGTCCTAACTCAAGATAAATACTATAACGCTCTATAATTTTGTTGTTGTTTTACATTAAGCCTAACTAGTGAAAATAAAAAGAAGAAACAAAAATATATCATTGCAGAATCTAAAGGAAATAACTTCGAGCACTCACCAGCAACTAAAAGACTTAGAAGCCAGAGGATGTGAGTACCTTTTACCTTACCTCTCGCAATGGCGCCATTAAAAGAGCTTTGATGTTCACACGCACGCTTCTATTCTTGTAGAAAGTGTTGGGCCTTAAAGTGCAGATATTTGTAGAACAGCGAAAGTTTCCTTAAGTGGATCACCCAAGGTTTATCGAAATCAGGAGGTAGAGGTCAAGATATCCCTCTCAAGCAACTGCAATTACGCAAGAAGTCTCTTGTGTCCCCAACACACCCAATACACTTGTCAGATGTACAGGTGCACTAGTTCGGCGAAGAGATAGTAAAATACAAGTGGTATGGATGAATATGAGTGGTAATAACAATCTGAAATAAATATGGCAGCAAGTAAATATGTAGTAAAAAAGTAAATAAACGGTGATTCGATGCTTGGAAACAAGGCCTAGTGATCATACTTTCACTAGTGGTCACTCTCAACAATGATATCATAAAGGAATATAAATATAAACACTTCACTATGCTACTCGAAAGACTCTCTCGTTGGATAAATCGAACACTAATTCACCGCATAGGTCTGCAAAAACAAACCTTAAAAATGTATTCCCAAGTACTAATGAACACCCCGCGCTGCACTTTGAGCATTCATTTGCGGTACTAATTAAGACACGACAATTTCATAGAGACATCCAACTCAAATCATAATTCAGTGAACAAGTATTCTGTGAAATATAGCCTAAGAGACCCACACAGTGCACACACTCCACCTTTACACACGTGGGACGAGGAGTCTCTGGAGATCACATAACTAAAATTCACTTAAATAGCATAATGAAATCTAGATTACAAACTCATGGTCACATAAAGATCACACCATGGGAGAGAGAGATAAACCACATAGCTACCGGTAGAGCCCTCAGCCCCAGGGGAGAGCTACTCCCTCCTCATCATGGGAGTTAGCAACGGTGATGGAGATGGCGGTGGAGTCGATGGAGATGGCACCGGTGGCAATTCCTTGTCCCTGCACGGTACCGGAACAGTCTTCTCGTCCCTCGGATCTTGTCTCTGACGGCGGCGTGAGCTACGGAACTTTTCGTATGAGGGCTTGTATATTTAGGGTTTTTGCGTCGGGAGCTTTATATAGGCAAAAGGGCGAGGTTTGTGGGTGCCCGAGGGCCCCACACCATTCCTAGGCGCGGGTCAAGGCTAGCCCGCGCCTAGGGTGGTTTGGCTGCTCGGCGCCCCCCTTCGTCTCTCGCTTTGGACTCCATCTTTTCTTCGTTAAAATAGCAACTTCGCTTTTGTTTCGTCTCAATTTCGATAATATTTCGTACAACTTTTCTGAAATACAAAAACAGCAAAACAGGAACCGCACTGTGGCATCTTGTCAATAGGTTAGTGCTGGAAAATACATAAAAGTGCCAACTTTAACCGTAAAACAAAACATATAGCAATTGGTGTAAAACAAGCATGGAGAATCAAAAATTATAGATATGTTTTTGCAACAGATCATTTATCATGATGTTAAGGGCATTGAATATGAAATAGATCCTTAGTTACTAATTATGGTGCAAGAAAGTGCCTTTTCAGAGAAAAACATGAAGATCTAAATATTCACTTAACTAGAGTGAATGATATATGTGAGGTAGTTGGACCTAAGAGTTTTCCAAAATATTTCTTACTTCTTAAGTTATTTCCTTGGTCTCTAAGGACAAGGCATTCCAATGGTTACAAAGCCTTACCAAGAAATACTATTGCTAGCTGGAAAGATTGCATAAAAGAGTTCATGAATAGATTTAATCCTTTCTATAAGACTATGTAGGTTAAAAGGGAGATTACAAATTTCTTCCAACATATTGAGAGTGCTTTGCTCAAGCTTGGGGAAGATTCTCTTGATTACTTATGAGGGTTCCCAACCACGGTTTCATGGAAAACATTATTATACAATATTTTTTATAATGGTCTCAATGATGAATCTAAACAGATGGTTGATGCATGCGGTGGAGGAACTCTAAATTTATTAACCTATAAGGAGACGATGAAGCTTTTCACTAACAGAGCCTATAATGATGAGCAATATAATCCTTAGGTGAGATTGAGTCAAAGAAATGTATGCTCTTTATAACCCCAGAAATTATGCCTGCAGTTAAAAGGTCTATGGAGGACAAAGGTATACTAACCAAATTAGCTATTGAAAGTGAAACTAATGAACTACATGCTATGGTAGTGGAGAATGATATCGAATTTGAAATAAAAACTTGTTGGTATCAAAAAATGAGTTTCAAAAGCTAATGCTTAGACAATTAATGCTCCACAAGAGCGATGTGGATGCTTTAGAAGCAACACTAGATGATTTGAGTCATGCAACTAAGTACTTAAGTAAACATATTGACATGGTTCAAGTACAATGTGACCAAATAGCTAAAGCTCAAGCTCTGATTTTAAGTCAAAAATATTTTAGTAAATCTATTCCTACTAATGTTATCACCAAACGAGGTACAAAAACGTAGGAACCTGCAGGTCCAGCTTGGTATCAAAAAGAACAGGCTTGCAATACTAAAGAACTAGAAAGAATGAGCCAAGAAGAAAACGACCTCGTTGATCCCCAAGATGATATTGATTATGAAGAACAAAGGAAAAATAAAGAAGCCTCGAGAGGAGAAGATACTCAAAACCAAGATGAGGTATTTGATTCTGACGCAGAAACAGTGGACCCCAGAGAAGAAGAGGTGGTAATCCGATAAAAAGAAGAGGAATAAATAATTTCAAAAGAGAAGAAACTAGAAAAACAAAAGGCTAAGAAGAAGCCAAAGGCTAAAGAACCGGAGCCAGCGCCAAAGGTAAAGTCAAAGGTACCAACTAAACATCTCCCTTATCCTGATAGAATGAAGATTGATCCTAGCCAACACCTTTATGATGCCTTTGCTTATGCTCTTGGCAAACTTCGTTTAGAACTTCTGTTAGCAAATGCTATATTAGTTATTACTTATACTAAATTTTTAAGATATTCTTAATAGAAAAAATAAAGTAACTACAATCATGATCGTGATGACTAGCTATGGAGATAAACTCCCAGTACTAAATTAGGTGCTCCTGGCGTACCTACCATTACTTGTGCAATAGGGCAGACTAGAACTCTTTGGGACTTATGAGGTGTTCGTGTTTGTGACTCAGGAGGTGTTAGTGTCATGCCATATGACCTTTATAAGAAACTAGGCCTAGAAGATTATTCTCCAACTTTTTATTACTTTACAGATGGCTGATAAAACAAATAAGAAGCCTGTGGGGATAATAGAAGATGTTTTACTCACAATAGATAAATATGTTATACCCACTGACTTCATAATCTTAGATATGCCTCATGATGATAAATTGTCTATTATATTGGGGAGGCCATTTTCGAGCATCGCAGAAGCTAATGTCGATTGCCATGAGGATAAGATTGCTTTCAATATTTATGATGATCAGATTACTTGGCACTTCCCTAAGAAAGTAGAAGAGAAAAAATATGTGCCACCTAGTAAGCGCACTCAAGAGGTAAATGTTTTTTATAGTGGACAACTTGCGGAAGGTTCCACTTCTCGAAAATATACTAAAAATTTGGATGAGTTCTTAATAAAATGCTCGATGGGAGTCAACCCATCCTTTTCTTTATTTGCAATTTAATTTTTATTATGTTATTTTTATTAAATCTTGTAGACATTAGGATTGTGCTAATAAATTCTACTTAGTTTTGGTGAATTGTAGAAACTATTGATGAAAAATACCCGAGTGAGAGACCAAAAACAAAAGAAATAGATGCTGAAAACAAATGGTTTTAGCGATGACGGTATGGTGGTACGACCTACCACCTGCCCGTACTGCATCAAGCCAACAAAATTGACAAGTTATGTTCAATTTACAGTGGGTTTAGCGTGAACCGGCACGGGGGTATCCGCCTGTACCAGTTTGGACAAGAAACTTCAAACTTCATCAACAACCTACTGTAAGTTTAACTGCATCGGTACGGACTCGCTGATACGTCTCCAACGTATCTATAATTTCTTATGTTCCATGCTAGTTTTATGACAATACCTACATGTTTAATTCACACTTTATAATATTTTTATGCATTTTCTGGGACTAACCTATTAACAAGATGCCACAGTGCTAGTTCCTGTTTTCTGCTGTTTTTGATTTCAGAAAAGCTAGTTTACAAATATTCTCGGAATTGGACGAAACAAAAGCCCACGGCCCTATTTTCCACGGAGTGTTCCAGAAGACCGAAGAAGAGTCGAGGAAGGCCAGCAGGGGGCCCACACCATAGGGCGGCGCGGTAGTGGGGCCCCCCACGCCGACATGTGGGGAGGGAGCTCCCTGGCTCCCCCGACGCTGCCCCTTCGCCTATTTATTCCTTCTGTCCCCGAAAACCCTAACAGAGAGCCAAAATACCAGAATAGTTCCGCATGACGCCGCCGCCGTCAACCCTAACTCGGGGGGTTCAGAAGATCTCCTCCGGCACCCTACCGGAGAGGGGAATCATCCCCGGAGGGCTCTACATCACCATGCCCGCCTCCGGACTGATGTGTGAGTAGTTCATCCTTGGACTACGGGTCCATAGCAGTAGCTAGATGGTTGTCTTCTCCTATTGTGCTATCATGTTTAGATCTTGTGAGCTCCCTATCATGATCAAGATCATCTATTTGTAATGCTACATGTTGTGTTTGTTGGGACTCTGGGGATGAATATGGAATACGCTGTCAAGTTGATTATTGATCTATCATATATGTTGTTTATGATCTTGCATGCTCTCCGTTGCTAGTAGAGGCTCTGGCCAAGTTGATACTTGTAACTCCAAGAGGGGGTATTTATGCTAGATAGTGGGTTCATGTCTCCATTGAATCTGGGGGAGTGACAGCAACCCCTAAGGTTGTGGATGTGTTGTTGCCACTAGGGATAAAACATCAATGCTTTGTCTAAGGATATTTGTATTGTTTACATTACTTACGCACTTAATGCAATTGTCTCGTTGTTTGCAACTTAATACTGGAAGGGGTGCGATGCTAACCCGAAGGTGGACTTTTTAGGCATAGATGCATGCTCGGATGGCTGTTTATGTTCTTTGTCGTAATGCCCCAAGTAAATCTCATAGTAGTCATCATGATATGTATGTGCATTGTTATGCCCTCTCTATTTGTCAATTGCCCAACCTGTAATTTGTTTACCCAACATGTTATTTATCTTATTGGAGAGACACCACTAGTGAATCATGTGGACCCCTTTGCCCATTCTTTACATCTGAAATACAACCTACATCGCAATCATTGTTCTCTTTTGTTTTCTCGTGAAGCAAACATCATTTTCCACACCATACGCTTTAATCCTTTGTTTTCAGCAAGCCGTGAGATTGACAACCTCACCGTTAAGTTGGGGCAAAGTAGTTTGATTGTGTTGTGCAGGTTCCACGTTGGCACCGGAATCCTCGGTGTTGCGCCGCACTACACTCCTTCACCAACAACCTTCACGTGATCTTCATCTCCTACGTTCGATAACCTTGATTTCTTACTGAGGAAAACTCGCTGTTGTACTCATCATACCTTCCTCTTGGGGTTCCCAACGGACGTGTGCTTTACCGTCACAAGCACTCATCCGCCCTCAAGATCGTCCATTCGCCCCTACCAGATCTAGGTTATTGATCCGACGCGAACCGACGTATCAAACGGTGGCGATCACCGCACGGGCGGGTGTGCCCCATGTCGTCCGCCTCCGTACCGCATCGGTGGTGACTCAAAAACGTCGGGCTGGCCGGGGCAACCCCCAAACCAGCTATTTTCCTCCTTTCTCTCTCTTTATCTCAAAAACTCAAACCCTAATCCCCTAGAATTATCGATTCTTCGCCGATTTCGTTCGTTTGAGTGGGGGATTCTTCACATCGGTACGTTTCTCACCCGATCCATGTATTATTTGTAGCAATGAATGGTTGAATCTACATATTGGGTACCTAGATGATTTCATAGTTTTTGAAATTTTTGTTGATTCTACACGTTCCAATTCAAAGCTAGTGCCTCAGTAATCGTTGTGCAATACCATAGAAACCTAATGCCTATACTTTTTCTATGAAATTTCTTGTAGCACAATGAGCTTTTTTCGGAGAGGTTCGAGCTGTGGAGGAGATGGCTCATTGACATAGGCATCCCCAATGGGCCTGCCAAGATGGTACCTGTAGGTTTCAAGGCCCATGACTCAAGAATAAGAAGATTCGAAGCCCAAGATGCTAGTAAGGAAAGCTAGAGTTGTATTAGGAAGTATAACTTGTAATCTTGCGGGACGGGTTAGAAACCCTCCCCGGACTCGTAACTTGTGTATTACGAAACCCTCGGCTCCACCTCCTATATAAGGGGGAGTCGAGGGACAAAGAAATGATCGAATCAATGTCTCACAAACTCCTAGTTTTCATATCGCCGATTACTTTCTGGCCTGAAACCTTCGAGATCTACTTGTCCTCTACATCCAACTAAACCCTAGTCTACAATCCGTAGGCATTGACAAGTTAATACCTTGTCAATCACGCCGTCTCTGTGGGATCTAGAGGCGACAAGGAGCTGATCTCAATGGCACGCTCAAGATTGTCGACTTCATCGGTAGCAAGTAATGCGATGGATCGAGGTAAACAGATCGAAACTGGTCTAGTCGATTTTATTCCTCACCCGCCCTCCCGTTTGGATGCATATGAGTATCCTGGAGGAGCCCATGGAGATGACGGCCGGAAAATTCCGATTCTGCGCCAAGAAAGAAGTTGGCTCGATATCGTGTCGAAGTTCCGATTTCGTCGGGATTGTCACGGTCGACTCCGATTTTTCATCAGGCGAAGTAAGGGAGATTTCGTCAGCCACGCCTCATCAGCTCCATGGCGTTTAAAGCTCGCCAAGATCTTCAGCGACATGTCCTTCTGAGTACGTTCTCGTCATGGATTCTGATATAAGCAGCGACTGCGTACAACGCGCCGACAGCTTTTCTCAACTTCATCGACAGATCTGTTGCTCTTGGAAAGGTCTTCGCCAATCTATATGATGGTGTCACCATCCTGGAAAAGGTCAACATTCAAAATATCATCAGATCTACGCAATTGAAGAAACAAACCGAGCAGGTAGCTAGAGATGTCTGTGAGGCTTTCTGGACAATGTGGGAAACCTATATGTTGACATCCCGCCGGGACCTTAGGCGTAGGTTTAGGCACTAAATATGTCGGGCCTACACCACGTCTAAGAGTTCAACTCCGCAAGAAGCATGGGATAGAGCCGCAAGCTGGCCATGGATGGTACAGTAACTGAATTGACCACAACTGCTACGGCATGGTAAGAATTACAAGCTTATCAATATAGACTCGCTCGTTAAGTCATCGTAGAGAGTTAGAAAAACAGATACCTGCAAATACAAATGTACAGACAAGATGAGGCAGCTCACACACAGGCTGCTGTGCGAAGAGCAGATCTAAGTCGACTAAATCGTAGAAATTCGGGAGATAGTCACGTAGAAGCTCAAGGAGGAGCGAGATCTCGCCACAAAATATACCCGAAGCAGAGAGAGGAGAATTTAATTCAAAACCTCGACATGTCCTTTCATGTCAATCGACACGAGGGTAAAGACATCTCGAAAGACACCAAGTCTGGGTACAATGGCAACGCAAGCTTTCAATATCCTCTGCCCGCACCACTAATTTCTCCCGGAGATCCAAGAGAAGCGTTAGCCAACATGGCCATGGCAGGTGGATGTGGGAGCCATGGGAGCAGCTTCGCGTTGCCACACTCTCCCGAAGGGAAACCGCAAGGCAAAATAAGTCCGTGGACTCCATCGCAAGCAGCGTTGCAAGATCCACCGAGAGCAAGTGGAGTCAGAGATACAAGCCGACTCAAGCCAGGGTGGATAGAGCGCGACAAGATAGAAGAGAACATCGGCAGTCACCGTAATCTTGCTCAAGAAGATATGTGTGGCTCCTCCCGTGAGCTTAATACGCGATCGGTTCGAAAAACTCGAGTCCCGTCGGGATTCAAGCGCGTACGCTTTCAAAAAATTCGATGGCCTCGCAAGATCCTCAAGATTGGCTTGCTCGATTACCTTGAGACGGTGAGAACTCGATAGAGTGGCACCAGAGCAACAGCCATGCAAAGTATTCAAATACACTCTCGAGCCGGGAGTCGCAAGATCTTTTGGATCAAGAAACTCCCCTCCAGGATCCATCGACAGCTTGGAGATAGTTTCGCAAATGTGTTTGGTGAAAAACTTCCGATCAACCTGCAAAAAACCAGCATCACTAGAAAGAGTTGAGGTCGTGTCGACAAAAGCCACGATGAATGAATGAGAAAATACATCCAACGGTGGAACATCATCAAAAACTCCTAAGCAGAGAATATATCTCACGCAGTAGAGCAATAGATGTCGTGCCTGGCAGTGTGAATTCGACAGTGAAGATTTTGTCGAAGACTTGGGGAGAACCAACCCAAGCGACAAAGTTGTCGGCATTGATGGAAATCGCAAATAGATGGGCAGCATCGGAGAAGATGCGTTGTTCATAATAAGCTGCACAGGTCACCTGTAAGAGTGGACCGTAGGCCGAAATTTTCAAAATAGAAGACGGTTTTCTTCTCGACAATTCTCGAATTACGATGTTCCTGGCCAAATATCGGCTGGGTTTTCGGGGAAAACACTAGAGGAAACAATAGAGATGAATATCAAAGGAGTAATCGAACAACGCAGGCTACAATGCAGAGATGACTCTCAAACAATGCAAAATAGTGGATCAAGGTTATTTCCAGAGACCTTTTGTAACTCCCGAAGATATTAGATGAACGGGCCGTGCTGTGATGCATTTCTATCTCGATAACAATGGGAAGAGAGGCAGTCAGGACATCCGCAGAAGGATTGCTGCTAATTTTCAAGTGATGTTACGAGTTGCAGGGAAAGCCAATGCTCAAGCGGCAACTAGAAACTCCCTAGCTGGGGCCAGGAGTGAGATCCACGTGCACACCTCCTCCCGCGATCACGACGCAAAATCGACACCAACTCAGAATAGCTAAAAAGCAGCGACCACACCCACCTCCATATGTTGATCCTCAACTCCAATGGCACGTGTTCTCGATGATTCAGAAATCTAGGCCATCTAACAGGGCTCGTAAAGTAATCTCGCTAAGTTTTCATGGCGGTAGAAGATGCCTCCACCAACGAGCAGCAGAGTACCTAAATTGGTCGACAGGACATTGGTTTCTCACACACCATGGCGGACCACCCGCAGCAAGTTCCTCGACTCAGGACAGTAGCAAGACTTTCACCTTACCGGCGGTGATCGCAGGATTCGACGTATCTCGAGGTTTTCAGTAGATGGAGGCAGCGCTTAAAGCAGTCTCTTATGTACGTGGATACACTAAGGAAGATGAACATATCCCTGGCAAATCTAAAAACCAACTCGACACACTGCTTTTCCATGGTATCACACCGGTAGAAGCCGAGTTATCCGTTGGGAAGAATCAATCTCGACGCTCGCTTTGGGACCCGAGAAACTACTACAGATAGAAAGGCTGGAGTTCGAAGTCGTCGGGATTTCTCCGTCGCAATATCATGCCTTGTTGGATTTACGCAACAGCATATGCTGTGTTTATGGCAGTACCACACTTACACGCATCTGCTGTGGAGGCTATCTGGACCTACAGGACCAATCAGCCAATAAAGGGAAGTTTCACGTTAGGCCGATAAATGCGACAAGGATTTTTCATCGACCAGTCGAAACTTTTCGGGATGCAAGCAAGTAATATATGGCGCCAAGGCTCACAACTGATTATGATGTGCTGCCAGATGCAGGTGGAAGGTCACCAGTGGAGCCAACCTTCAATACTACTACTTAGGACTCCAAGCTGAGGTGCAACCAGATTCCACCGACAGATCCAAAGAAAACGCACGGTCCATTGCAGGTCAAATATGGACCTCGCATAGGAAAGCGTGCCTGCACGGAAGTTCCTCCGTGAGCTACTCGGAAATCTTCAGACATGGGTGTCCACCTGATATGCCGTGGAGTACGCAGTTGGAACTTGCCGAGCACCACCTAAACTTGGATCCACATTAGCGAGACTCAATCTCAAACAACCTTTGCGGCGTCTTTTGGAACCAAACCAAGTAAAGACATGCTATCGTAGATTGATCGGACCTCTTGTAGAAAGTTGGTTTTATTAAAGCAAATATCTACAGTTTAGCCACTTGGGTAGCTACCCCAGTGATGGTGCCCAAGAAAAACACGAAAGTCCTTCTCGCATGTGCGTCGACTTCACGTGGTCTCAATAAACACCGCATCTCAAAGGATCAATTTCCCTTCCAAGGATCGATCAAATCCATCGACTCCATCGGCAGGATGCGAACGTCTTTCCTTCCCCGGGACGCATATTCTGGTTATAACTTAGGATCAGATTAAAAGAAGATGACGAAGCCACATAAAGACTGCGTTCATAACACCTTTTTTGTTATATGGCGTTGTTTCCTTATGTTGCTGTAGAACAATTCCTTTTGGTCTGAAAATGCGGGAGCAACATATCACGGATGATGCAGTATGCTTTAGCAACACAGATTGGTAAAAACGTACAAGTATACGATTTGGGACGATGTCGTCACAACATCAAACAAGGGGGGCAAACGTTAAATCGAGGACTTGAAGTTGAAACCTTTCTCGACAACCTCGACAAGTTATGTCTCAAGTTGAATCCGATGAAGTGTTCTTTCAAGGCGTCCTCGCAGGAGGAACTTCTCGGGTTCCTGGTAGTATCGCTAAGAGGGGATCGAGGCTAATCCAGAAAAATCCAAGCCATCATAACGATGAGGAAGCCGGGACAAAGTTGAAAGAAATACACCCGGATCAAGCAGTCGCAGCTTTAAGCGGTATTCGTCGCCAAAGTGCTAGGAGAGAAAGTATTGCACGCTTCTATGCTTTGATCAAGCAAGGAGAGAAGTTCTCAAAGTGGGAACGATGAGGTGGCGAACAAAGCTTTCGAGGATCTCAAGCGCATTAATCTCGACACCACCTGAATCTTGGTGGCGCATTAAAGAGAAAGAACCTCTCTGCATCATTATCATTGCGGCTACACCTCAGGTGGTCAAGCAAGACAGCTCTCGAGGCCGTGAGTCGAAAGGGAAGAAGAAGGAAAACTCCATGGAGTACAGGGAGGCCAAAGAGATATTTCATCGTTGAAGTATTGTCGTCTTCAAAACAGTCGGTACCCGCAGTACTTCATAAGTCGTGTATATGGAGTATTTACAACAGCAAGAAAGTTATGTATAATTATTTTTCAAGCGCATCCGATAATAGTGGTCAACGAGGCGCCTTTATCAAAATTTATATTAAACAATCCGGTGAAGCTACGGGTCGTGTCTCCCTTTTTTGGGGAATAGGGAGTTTTTCGGGACATCACGTATGAAAAAAGAAAAGTTAAATCAAGTCAAAGCAGATTTTACCAGACTTTCATCGCAGTAGTGGATGGAGCTACAAAACACTGGGACCCCCAGCATTTGGTTCGAGAACCTGGACTATGAACTTTGGACGGATCCAAAAGGTTAGAGGGAGCTGGAGTAAAGGCGTGATACTCTTATATCACTCCGAAGGCGACAAATTGAAGTATGTCTTACGGATGACATTCCCAAACGCGTCTAACGCGAATGAGGCAGAATATGAAGCTCTCATACACGGGATGAAGATGGCGAAGGCTTGTGGTGTGGATACGTCTCCGATGTATCGATACTTTCTTATGTTCTGTTATGCCACATTATTGATGTTATCTACATGTTTTATGCACACTTTATGTCATATTCGTGCATTTTCTGGAACT
Source organism: Lolium perenne (assembly GCF_019359855.2). Taxonomy (NCBI): domain Eukaryota; kingdom Viridiplantae; phylum Streptophyta; class Magnoliopsida; order Poales; family Poaceae; genus Lolium; species Lolium perenne. The sequence continues at coordinate 8,825 of NW_027249030.1, read as the reverse complement.
AACCTATTAACAAGTATGCCGAAGTGCCGCTCTCTGCTTTTCTGCTATTTTTGGTTTCAGAAATCCTAGTAACGGTAAATATTCTCGGAATCGGACCAAATCAATCGCTTCAAGTTCCTATTTTCACCGGAAGCATCCAGCAACGACCTGGAAGGACCGTAGGAGGTGGCACTGGGCCCTGCAATTACATGTAGGCCGGGCGCGGCCCAGGCCCTGGCCGCGCTTCGCCTATGGTGCCGTCAGCCTCTTTGTACCCTCCCCTGCGCCGCCTTTCTTTCGCCTAGTATAAAGCCTTCCGGATCGTAAAACCCCCGATACGATTGGCGAAAACCTACGTAGAAATCTCTTCCCGTAGCTGCGCGCGCTATCGGCGACGCCCCAAGATCTGGGGGACAAGGAGTCTCTGTCCTCGCCCGCACGCTGTCGCGAAAGCGGGGAAGTGCCCCCTCGAAGGCGTTTCTCCATCGACACCGCTGCCGTCTTCACCGCAGCATCTTCACCGCCATCGCTGCCTCCATGATGAGGAGGGAGTAATCCACCCCCGAGGCTGAGAGGCTTCGCTCGTAGCTATGTGGTTAATCTCTCTCCCATGTACCTCAATACAATAATCTCATGGAGCTGCTTTACATGATTGAGATTCATATGGAGTTTTTGTATCACAATTCATCTATGTGCTACCTCTTAGTGATGTTATTAAAGTATTCTATTCCCTCCTGCATGGTGTAAAGGTGACCAGTGTGTGCCCCATGTGGTTCTTGGTCGTAGGCTATGATCATGATCTCTTGTGGATTGTGAAGTTAACTACTACTATGATGGTATTGATGTGATCTATTTAAGGTTATGTTGATCTATCTTACACTATAAGGTTACTTTAAATATGAAACAAATTGTGGAGCTTGGTTAACTCCGGCATTGGAGGTCTGTGTAATCCTACGCAATGCGTTCATCATCCAACAAAAGTGTAGAGTATGCATTTATCTATTCTCGTTATGTGATCAATGTTGAGAGTGTCCACTAGTGACAAGTGTAATCCCTAGGCCTTGCTCCTAAATACCGCTGCGTTTACTACCGCTTTGTTTACCTGTTTTACCGTGTTACTACTGCTGCACATACTACCACCATCAACTACACGCACTAGAAGCTATTTTCTCGGGCAAAACCGTTGCTATCAATGCTCATATATATTCATACCACCTATATTTCACTATCTCTTTCGCCGAACTAGTGCACCTATTAGGTGTGTTGGGGATACAAGAGACTTCTTGCTTTGTGGTTGCAGGTATGTTGCATGAGAGGGATATCTTTTTGACCTCCTTCCTCCCCGAGTTCGATAAACCTTGGGTGATCCACTTAAGGGAAAACTTGCTGCTGTTTCTACAAACCTCTCGCTCTTGAGGCCCAACACTGTTCTACAGTGAAAGGAGTGGGGAACGGTAGACATCAAGCTATTTTCTGGCGCCGTTGCCGAGGAGGAAAGGTAAAAGTTACTCAAGCACTCCTGGATCTCGGCCACTAAGCCATTTCCCGGCGCCTCGTAAGTACCTCGAAGCTATTTCCTTTAGATCCTGCGAATTGCATCTTTTTGTTTCTTGTTTACACTAGTTTGGCATAATGGACAAAACATGAGCTTCTATTGCTATTTCCTGATTTAAAACATGGATTGTTTGATGCGAAAATTAAAAACCTATGGAATTCATTTGCATGCTGGTGCAGTAATATTAGTATGAACGCTATTTGAACACCATTGTTGATAATAATATAGGAAAGTTCTGGTTTGGGGAAGCTGGTTTCTCATGGATCTATTCTTTGGTTCCTGAGCATTGAGGAGAAAATTTTCTTTGATGATACTTTGCATCCTATTTATGATGATTATAATGATAGTGGTCTTTTGGTGCACACCTACTATGGAGAGTAAATTTTGTTGTGATTTATACTATGCCTCCTACACTTGATGAGAACAATAATGATAGCTACTTTGTTGAATTTGCTCCCACTACAACTACTAATAAAATTGATTATGCTTATGCGGAGAGTAATAATTTTATGCATGAGACTCATGATAAGAATGCTTTATGATAGTTATATTGTTGAGTTTGCTCATGATGCTACTTCGAAAAAGCGTTATTACTGAGAGAGGAAAATATGGTTGTAGAAATTTTCATGTTACTAAAATGCCTCTCTATGTGCTGGAAATTTTTCAAGCTACACTTGTTTTATCTTCCTATGCTTGTTACTTTGCTCTTCATGAACTTTTTATTTATGCAAGATTCCTTGGTGCATAGGAAGCATGTTAGACTTAAATGTGTTTTGTATTTGCCTCTTGATGCTCTCTTTTGCTTCAAATACTATTTCTTGCGAGCCACATCATTAAAACTGCTGAGCCCATCTTAATGGCTATAAAGAAAAGAACTTCTTGGGAGATAACCCACTTGTGTTTATTTTCTACAGTACTTTGTTTTATATTTGTGTCTCAGTTGTTTTACTACTGTAGCTTAACCTCTCCTTATCTTCTTAGTTTTGAATGACAAAGCCAAGTAAAGCCGTTGATATAAAAATAAGTATTAGATTTTGGATTACTGCTAGTTCCAGATTTCTGTTGCTATCACCGAATCTGGGTCCATCTAATTGTAGGTAGCTCAGAAAATTAATCCAATTTACGTGCATGATCCTCAGATATGCATAAATTTCATTCAATTTGATATTTCTATTTGAGCAAGTCTGGTGCCATTTCTTAAAATTCGTCAATACGAAATGTTCGCTTTTGACAGATTCTGCCTTTTATTTCGCAGATGGCTCTTTTACAGTGTTGGTTGAATTTCTTTGATCCATTAATGTCCAGTAGCATTATGCAAATGTCCAGAAGTGTTAGCAGAATGATTGTGTCACCTCTGAATATGTTAATTTGCCATTTGTGCACTAACTTTCTAATGAGTTAAGCTCTCTGAGGTTTGGTGCATGGTGTTTTCAAGGGTCAAGAGAGGAGGATGATATACCATGATCAAGAAGAGTGAAAAGTCTAAGCTTGGAAGGATGCTCCCGGTATTCACCCCTGCATATACTGCTATAAGACTCAAGCGTCTGGTTGGGGATGCTCACGGCATCCTTCTTCATCGGCTAAATTATCAGGTTCCCTTCTCTTGAAACTATATTTTTATTCAACAGCATCTTATGTGTCACTCGGAGCAACAAAGGCTTTTAACTTTTTGTTGTGTTTGAATAACTTGGATTACATCATGCTTGTGTGGGAGAGAGACACGCTCCGCTGTTGCATATGAACACGTGTGTTCTTAGCTTTTAGTATCTGCGGCTAAGCTTCGTTAAATTGACTTATAATGGCGAAGATTTTGAAAATGATACATGTAGTAAATTGCTAAAATGTCTTGGGTACGGGGATACTTTACAGTTATATTAGCGCAAATCATGTTTAAGCTCTTCCGCATCATATACTTGGTACCCATTAATGAAGAAAATAAATAGGAGCACACTGCTAAAATTTGCTCTGTAATAATTGGTTCTCTAAGGTTCTAGATAATTTCTAGTATTGAGTCGAACAACAAAGGATAATATTATGTAGTCTTATATAACGTTTACAATATGTCTTTTAAGGTGAGTTTTGAACCTTGCACGGCTCATCCTTGTGCTGTTGCTTCGTAAAGCACCATGCTAGCCCTAAACCTTGTACCCAGAGGGAATACTTCACATGCATCCAAACATTTTGAGCCAACCATTACTGCCATTTGTGTCCACCATACCTACCTACTATAACATGGTATTTCCCTGCCATTCCAAAGCATATTGCTTGGAGTGCCACCTTTAAACAATTCAAAATTTATCACCTCTCACTTGAAATAATGTTTTTTTTATAGCTCATGAGGAAGTACTGTGGTTGTTTATCTTTCAATCTTGTTACAAATCTCACTAATGGACTAGTGGCTTCATCCGCTTATCCAATAATTTTGCCAAAAAGAGCTGGCAATGGGATTCCTAGTCCCAAATTAATCATCAAAAATAGACACTCCTCCATGGTGGTATGTGATTGTTGGACGGCTTTACCCGAAGTTGATTCAAGGCCATGGCTTGTGTAAGCAAAGCGTTGGGAGGAGTGTCATCATAATAAAACTAAAATAAAAAAGGCACTCCTTCATGGTATGCCAGCGGATTGTTTGGCGAGGCACTGATGATTCAAGCAGCTTCACTGGTTTGTGAAAGAAAGGTTGGAATAGTGCCACCCAGAAATAAAATAAAATGGGAGCCGCTCTTTGAAGCGTTTGTTCCATAAGGGGTTGGAGTACCTCGCCACTATTCGTTGAGCAACAACACACACCTCTCAAAAACTTTATTTTTATGCTCTCTTTATGTTTTCAAAATAGAAGCTCTAGCACAAATATTATAATCGATGCTTTTCTTCTTCATGGAGGACCATTATCTTTTACTTTCAATGTTGAGTCAGATTCACCTATCTCTTTCTATCTCAAGAAGCAAACACCGTGAATCGTGCATTGATTTCTACATATTTGTACATAATAGACGAAAGACATTATTGCATTGAGCAATCATCATGAGATATACATGTTATAAAGTTGAAAGCAACCGCTTGTGAAACTTAATCTTCCTTTTGTGCTGCTTCAATGCCTTGTACTTTGAATTATTGCTTTATGAGTTAACTCTTATGCAAGACTTATTGATGCTTGTCTTGAGAAGTGCTATCTATGAAAAGTCTTTGCTATATGATTCACTTGCTTACTCATGCTCATATACATTATATTGATCGCTGCATTCAATACATATGCTTTACAAATAGTATGACTACCAAAAGCATGATGGCATGTCACTTCCAGAAATTATCTGTGTTATCGTTTTACCTCGTCAGAACTATTAGAACTAAGCTTTGGGATATAGATATGTCTCTCGATCAGATCGATAATTTCTTATGTTCCATGTTAATTATTGATGCTTTTCTACATGTTTTATAATAATTTATGTCATATTACAGCATTTTACAGAAATCCAACTTGGTTAACAAGATGTTGAAGTGTTGAAGTTCCTGTTTTCGTTGTTTTTGGTTTCAGGAAATCCTAGTAACGTAGCTTATCTCGGAATCGGACGAAATCATAACGCTAAGTTCCTATTTTTAATGGAAGCATCCTTAACACCCGGCACCGAAAGTACTGTGGGAGGGCTAGGACGACCCATAGGTCGGCGCGGCTTAATAATCTGGTCACTGTTGCCCGCGGTGACAACTCGTCGCCCCTTCGAGCCCTCCTGCTGCCGCCTCTTCGCCTATATAAAGCCTTCTGGATCGAAAACACTCGAGCACCGACAAGTAAAACCACGAGAAACTTTTTCCCCCCCAGAGTTTCACGCCATCGCGACGCTAAGAGTCTGGGGGACAGGAGTTCCCTTGTTCGGCACGCTGCCGGAGCGTGGAAGCGTCTCCGGAAGTTGCTTCTCTATCGACACCGCTGCCGTCTTCATCGCACATCTTCACCGCCATCGTCGCACCTCCATGATGAGAGGGAGAATTCAGCTCCCCAGTTGAGAACTTCACCGGGGGTAAGAGCTGCGTGGTTAATCTCTCTCCTCATGTACCTCAACAAGCGTAACTAATCTCACATGAGCTCGCTTTTTTAATATGATTGAGACTGCATATGAGTTTTGTATCACACCATCTATGTGCTAATTTGAGTGATGTTATTGGAAGTGATTCTATTCCCTTCCGTATGGTGTATAAGGTGATTAGCCTTGTGTGCTTCATATGGTTCTCGGTCGATATTATGACTCATGATTTCTTGTGACTTGTGAAGTTAGCATCTATTACTATGATGAGCATTGATGTGAGTCTGTTACCGTTATGTTGATCTATCTGCCGCTATAAGGTTGCTTACGCATTGTTGAACAAATTGTGGAGCTACACCCGGCATTGAGGGTTCACCGTGTAAACTTATGCAATGGCGCCTATCATCCAACAAAAGTGTAGAGGGTATGCATTTATCTATTATGTTATGTGATCAATGTTGAGAGTGTCCACACTAAATGAAAGTGTAATCCCTGGGCCTTGCTCCTAATCACTGCATTACTCACTGTTGCTGTTTCTTCTTTCTTGTGTATTATCTCACTGCAATGCTTCCACCATCAACTACACGCTTGAAGCTATTTTACAGCAACACCTACTGCTCACTGTTCATGCCACCTATATTTCACTATCTCTTATGAACTAGACACCTATTAGGTATATTTGGGGATTCAAGAGACTTCTTGCTTTGTTGTTACGAGGAATTATACGAAAAAGATGTCAACCATCACCAGAGTTCGATAAGCCTTGGGTGCAGATCCACTTAGGGGAAAACTTGCTGTATTCTCTGAGCCTCTGCTCTTGGAGGCCCAATAACATCTACAGGAAAGGAGGGGGAACGTGGTATAATAAATACTTAGTGAAAATATTTGGCGACTCACAATTGGTATCAGTGGTCATGAATCAATATGATACGATTAATGAAAGTATGATAGCATACAAAGAGATATATAGTAGGCTAAAAAGCTATTTGATGAATGCGAAGTAAATCACATCAGGTTGATTAGTGATGATAAGCCAAATGTTCTTACAAACATCGGGAATTACAGTGATATCTAACGATTCCACCAGTACAGTGTTTTGGGAAGAAATAACAGAGAGATCTACAAAGCAGAAGAAATCAAAGAAGAAGGAGAAGGATGAGAAACCCTAGGGGGCTAAATAAGAAGCACTAGAAGAAGAGGAGGAACAGAATCTAGCTAATGATGGTATTAAATCCAACATGGATGTACAGTGTATATATCGTACATCCTACGAGAAAACAATACCCGACAATCCGATTAGAAACGAGGCGGGTTATTAAACGTTCCAAAGCTTTCACGCAGATCAAGAGGGAAATTCTAATAAGCGAAATGTTGTGGTCATATATTTACAAAAGGTGCGTGCCACCCGAAGAAGAAAGGGTAACAGTGAAGGAAGTACACGAAGGAGTATCAGTGTCATCACGCAATGGTTTGAGCTATCAACAGCGAAGGTTTTAGGAAGCAGGATTCTAAGTTGACGTTGACAGCAATCGAGGATGCGAAGGAAATGGTCTGAACTTAGAGTACGTACTCGAGATTTGCTGGGAGGCCTCATTCCTAAACGGCATGAAAGTTGATGCCAATACCGTTTTGTCTTCATCCCTTTTTATCAATGGGGTCTCGATGCTGGTGAGAAAACTACACAAGGAGGGCTATTGAAGGATACGAGTATATGCTCATGGTTGTCGACCGATTCATAGTAAGCGGATAGAAGCAAAGCAAGTAGATTCACCAAATGAATGTTAGCGTTCAAGTTTGTGAAAAGCATTGTCTTCCGGACTTGAAGTCTCCTCATAGCATCGTCATGCGGACAATGGCAGCAGCATTTCACATCCAAGGAAATTGAGCCTCTTTACTTTCTGAGGTGGGCATTCAATTGAGTTTCGCATCTGATCGCTCATGGTTAGCAACGGTCAAGTACGAAAAAACCAACGAGTATCATTTGCAATGGGCATAGAAGCGTTTGTTGAGGACCATTGGAAAAAGCTAAACCTTACTTGCTCAGGAAGGCTACAGAGTGTGTTATGGAGTACTCAAAGCAACACCAAATACGACGACTTCCCGGGGAGACTCCGTTTTCCCCCAGTCCACTTAGAGAGGCGGAGGCAAGGTCTGCGCGATAGAAATAGAGCATGACTCTCCGAGGGTCACAGAATACAACAAAGAAGCTTCCGGAGAGCATTGGAAGGCGGTGTCGACGCACTCGATGAAGCTCGAGGCCGAAGTGTTATCAAGGGTTGCTCGGTGCAGTAAGATCCATTACCACGGTGCAATGTTTGCGACCAAGGTCTTTCCAGGTTAGAGACTTAGTTCTGGCTCCGTCAAAAAAGCCATGAAAAGCAAATTTTGTATAGCTTGGACGCTTACGCCGTCACGAAGTAATCGAGGGAAATGCATACTGGGGATAAAGGACGGTAAAAATTCGAGCTCTCGAATAAATCAACAGAACGTGGCTTACCTAGGCGCGTTTCTACGCCTAGAGTCGAAATCTGGTTATCCTTGTAAAACTCTGGTGCTCTGCAAACATGCGAGTTTGAGATGCACTCTTTTATACCCCAGGAACATAGTGGTGCTAGTGAAAAGAGTTTTTAATGTAAAGCCGGACTAACGATTATGCAATATAATAAAGATAGTGGAGATATACATTTTTTCCTTCGACATGCTCGGGAGCTTATGCCCGAAATTACAATATGTATATACAACAACAACGCACAAAATATCACGCCTTGTTGCAAAGCACCTCGCGTGATAAAAAAGATGATACAAAAATATTGAGTAAACAAAAGAGCTCGGAAGCTAATACACGCATAAAAATAGCATGCAATCAATATACTTCATTGTTACTGCCTTGGTTTATTATAACATGCACAATAGAGAAAATTCTCACCGGCACAAAGCAATGAGGAAAAATAAAAATATTTACTGACTTTTACAATACAGATTATATTTTACCGCGTACAAGGTGCAATTCCTGAAAAAACTGTGGCAAAATCAAAGAGAAACTCTCAATTGCTGCCTGGTACATCATCTATGATCATCCGTTTGATATTCAAATCCCCGAGTACTATATTGAGCATGGTTGCCCTTCACGAAGAAACTAAGCATGTTCCGAAGAAAGTTCATCCATCATCTATACTGCATGAGAACTGCAATATCATCAATTTTGCCAACGTTCATTTCCTTTAACATCTTGGCCTTTGAGCACTTGGTAACAATTTGACTCATGTCAA
>NW_027249029.1:0-109999 GCF_019359855.2 Lolium perenne | reverse complement strand
TTTGAATTTTCCGCCCATTTGAATCTCTGTCAAATCCTAGGTTTGACCAAGATTTAAACAAGTTTAACACGTGAAAACGAAAAGGTAAGCATGGATCCTTCTTAGTCACTCCAAAATGTACGAATTGATAGATGTGTTAACTTTGCTTCATGGAAAAAATAATGTCATGTAAATGAGTTAACTTGGATTTCCTACCCTTGAATCCATAGGAAACTTTGTTCTAATGCACTATAATAATCATAGAGGTTTTTACACCAACAGGTCTGTCACTTACGTGTGGTGCCCATGCGTGAGGTCCCACACTTCGGTGAGCACAAGTCACGTGCAATAGGTACGCAAACTCCCAGCCATTTTCTTTGTCAAGAGAAGACGCATCGGGATGCGTATTGGAAGTCTCACAGGTCCTTCAGGATCCTTCGGTTGTCCCTCTCACAAAAAAAATCTCTCATTCTTGGCCTCGCTCGACTCGCTCGCTCGCTCGCACCTCCTGCTCCTTTGACAAACCACACACTGCAGTCCAACATCATCGCCGAAAAAGGGAGACACCATAATGCTCTCCCTCCTTCTTCTCTCCTTCCGAGTTTCACTCGACGGGCAAACACATATGTGCTGCATAGTAGAGTAATAATAAAAAGGTATGTAGAAAAATCGACCTACGAATCTATAATTAAATAGGTTAAACAAGGGTTTTGCCCAGTACTACAGATCAAGGTTCAAAAAAATCCAACTACGGGGTTCAAACAACCCCATTTCTAATCAAAGAATTTTTTCGACGTCATCCAAATGGCCTCAAACTATAGCATGGGCGGATCCGGACTATAGCCAAGGGGGCAGCCGCCCCCACTCAATTTTTACGAAAACCTTGTCTTGTACTTAGAAATATGTTAAGCTAAAGGCTGGTTTGCCCGCACTTAGAAATGAAATTTCCATGTTTGAAACCAAAAACCACATCTCTTGATGCTTGACTTCATAAGTCAGAGTTTAGGGATAGGGGGTAGATACATGATTTTTCTGGTTGAATATGTCTAGACCTTGTTTATCAACTTAATTGAATGCCTACTATATAACATAAGAAGACCTTTTTTTTGAATTTTTATAAACCATTTGAATCTTGGTCAGGTTTCACCAAGCTTTGAATAAGTTTAAAACATGAATATGAAAAACTAAGCATGCATGTATGGTTCTTAATTAATCACTTCGAAATGAAGCTCTTGGGAGGGTTTTTGAAATTTCCATGTTTGAAACCAAAAACCACATATCTTCATGCGCTTGACTTCATGAGACAGAGTTTAGGGTTAGGGGGTAGATACATGATTTCTCTAGTTTGAATATGTTTAGACCTTGTTTATCAACTTAATTGAATGCTTACTATATGACATAAGAAGACTATGTGCCTTGATTTTTCATTTTTTTTTAAATTTTGCCATTTGAATCTTGGTCAAATCCTAGGTTTGACCATGATTTAAACAAGTTTAAAACATGAATATGAAAAATTAAACATGTATCCTTCGTAGTCACTCCAAAATGAAGCTCTTGAGAGGGTTTTTGAAATTTCCATGTTTGAAACCGAAAAACCGCGTACTTCTCTTCATGCTTGACTTCATAAGACAGAGTTTCGGGATAAGGGTAGCTTGATACATGAATTTTCTGGTTTGAATATGTCTAGACCTTGTTTATCAACTTAATTGAATGCTTACTAGATGACATAAGATGACTATGTGCATTGGTTTTTCATTTTATTTTATTTTTTAATTTTTAAGCCCATTTGAATCTTGGTCAAATCCTAGGTTTGACCATGATTTAAACAAGATGAAAACATGAATATGAAAATTAAGCATATATCCTTCTTAGTCACTCCAAAATGAAGCTCTTGGGAGGGTTTTTGAAATTTTCATGTTTGAAACCGGCCAAAAACCACATATCTTCATGCTTGACTTCATGAGACGAGTTTAGGGTTAGGGGGTAGACACATGATTTCTCTGGTTTGAATATATCTAGACCTTGTCTATCAACTTAATTGAATGCTTACTATATATGTGACATAAGAATACTATGTGCCTTGATTTTCCAGTTTTTGTTTTTTCTGAATTTTTATGCCCATTTGAATCTTGGTCAAATCCTAGGTTTGGCCATGATTTAAACAAGTTTAAAACATGAATATGAAAAAATAAGCATATATCCTTCTTAGTCACTCCAAATTGTAGATCTTGGTAGGGTTTTTGAAATTTCCATGTTTGAAACCAAAAACCACTTCTCTTCATGCATGCCTTGACTTCATAAGACAGAGTTTAGGGTTAGGGGTAGCTAGATACTTGATTTTTCTGGTTTGAATATGTCTAGACATTGTTTATCAACTTAATTGAATGCTTACTATATGACATAAGAAGACTATGTGCCTTGGTTTTTCATTTATTTTGATTTATTTTGAATTTTTATGCCCATTTGAATCTTGGTCAAATCCTAGGTTTGACCATGATTTAAACAAGTTTAAAACATGAATATGAAAAATTAAGCATGTATCCTTCGTAGTCACTCCAAAATGAAGCTCGATCTTGAGAGGGTTTTTGAAATTTCCATGTTTGAAACCCAAAACCACTTCTCTTCATGCTTGACTTCATAAGACAGAGTTTGGGGTTAGGGGTAGCTTGATACATAAATTTTCTGGTTTGAATATGTCTAGACATTGTTTATCAACTTAATTGAATACTTAATTACTAGATGACATAAGATGACTATGTGCATTGGTTTTTCATTCTTTTTGAATTTTTATGCCCATTTGAATCTTGGTCAAATCCTAGGCTTGACCATGATTTAATCAAGTTTAAAACATGAATATGAAAAATTAAGCATATATCCTTCTTAGTCACTCCAATATGTAGCTCTTGGGAGGGTTTTTGAAATTTCCATGCTTGAAAACCAAAAACCACTTCTCTTCATGCATGCTTGACTTCATAAGACATAGTTTAGGGTTAGGGGTAGATACATGATTTTCCTGCTAGTTTGAATATGTCTAGACCTTGTTTATCAATCTAATTGAATGCTTACTATATATGACATGAGCAGACCTTGGTTTTAATTTTTTTATACCCATTTGATTCTTCGTCAAATCCTAGGTTTGTTGAACTAGAATTGAACAACTTTAAAAAATGAATATTAAAAAAGTAAGCATGTACGCTTCTTAATTAGTCACTCCAAAATGAAGCTCTTGGGAGGGTTTTTGAAATTTCCATGTTTGAAACCAAAAACCACTTCTTCTCTTCATGCTTGACTTCATAAGTCAAGGTTTACGGATATATAGGGGGTAGATACATGATTTTTCTGGTTTGATATGTCTAGACCTTGTTTATCAAATTAATTGAATGCTTACTATATGACATAAAAGACTATGTGTCTTGATTTTTCATTTTTTTTAAATTATGCCCATTTGAATCTTGGTCAAATCCTAGGTTTGACCATGATTTAAACAACTTTAAAACATGAATATGAAAATTAAGCATGTATCCTTCATAGTCACTCCAAAATGAAGCTCTTGAGAGGGTTTTTGAAATTTCCATGTTTGAAACCAAAAAACCATGTACTTCTCTTCATGCTTGACTTCATAAGACAGAGTTTGGGGTTAGGGGTAGCTTGATACATGATTTTTCTCGTTTGAATATGTCTAGACCTTGTTATCAACTTAATTGAATGCTTACTATATATATGACATAAGAAGACTATGTGCATTGGTTTTTCATTTTATTGTTTTTTTAATTTCATGCCCATTTGAATCTTGGTCAAATCCTAAGTTTGACCATGATTTAAACAAGTTGAAAACGTGAATATGAAAAATTAAGCATATATCCTTCTTAGTCACTCCAAAGGTTTTTGAAATTTCCATGTTTGAAACCGGCCAAAAACCACATATCTTCATGCTTGACTTCATGAGACAGAGTTTAGGGTTAGGGGGTAGATACATGATTTCTCTGGTTTGAATATGTCTAGACCTTGTTTATCAACTTAATTGAATGCTTACTATATGACATAAGAAGACCATGTGCCTTGATTTTTCATTTTTTTTAAAGTATGCCCATTTGAATCTTGGTCAAATCCTAGGTTTGACCATGATTTAAACAAGTTTAAAACATGAATATGAAAATTAAGCATGTATCCTTCGTAGTCACTACAAAATGAAGCTCTTGAGAGGGTTTTTGAAATTTCCATGTTTGAAACCAAAAAACCACGTACTTCTCTTCATGCTTGACTTCATAAGACAGAGTTTGGGGTTAGGGGTAGCTTGATACATGACTTTTCTCGTTTGAATATGTCTAGACCTTGTTATCAACTTAATTGAATGCTTACTATATATATGACATAAGAAGACTATGTGCATTTGTTTTTCATTTTATTGTTTTTTTAATTTTATGCCCATTTGAATCTTGGTCAAATCCTAGGCTTGACCATGATTTAAAGAAGTTTAAAACATAAATATGAAAAATTAAGCATCTATCCTTCTTAGCCACTCCAAATTGTAGCTCTTGGGAGGGTTTTTGAAATTTCCATGTTTGAAACCAAAAACCACATCTCTTGATGCTTGACTTCATAATTCAGAGTTTAGGGATAGGGGGTAGATACATGATTTTTACGGTTTAATATGTCTAAACCTTGTTTATCAACTTGAATGCTTACTATATGACATACGAAGACTATTTGCTAACGGAGGGGAGTAAGCACTCTAGCTATGAAAAGTACCAAACGATGCATACCAAAATGAGTTTTTAGAGGAATACTAGTTCGGATTATATAATTTTATATTAGCGAGGCCAAATCGAACCCCGTATTTGGATTTTGAGAAATTGATCCGTAATCTTGGGCAAAACCCTAGTTTAGCTTATTTAATAATAGATTCGTAGGTCGATTTTTTTACGTTATTATTATTATTACTAGGCAGCACATGTGTTTGCCCGTCAGTGAAACTCTTTCATTTCATTTTCTTTTCCGCAAGGTTTGGAGTCGGAGGAAGAGGGATCACACGGGAGGAGACGAAGGAGGAGAGCGATCACGGGGCCCCACTTATTTATGGTGTCTACATTTTTCGGGTGATCTTGTTGTTGTGCGAGGTTGTTAGTGCGCGGGGGTGCGGCGAGCGAGGCCGAGAATGAGAGAGAGATTTTTTAGAGGGACAACGAACGATCTGAAGGACCCAGTTTCCAATACGCATCGGAGCGCAGTTTACTGAGGATACAAAATTAACAGAAATTACGTCTAAATCCCTAAGATTTACATGGTAGACCCCATCTTTGAAAGCAATAAATGCGATCGGGTCCTTATGACCACCGTCCGGATTGATCCTCGTCCCAGCCGGGGACGAACCACTTGGCGCGACCAAATCGCCATGGCTACTGAGCACACACACCATGGCCTACGAGCTGAGCTAGAAACGACCTGCCAAAACCGGCGACCAACGGAGGTGGATAATTGGAGAGAGAGAGAGAGTGTGTGTGTGTTGATGCCTCTCTCTTGACAAAGAAGATGGGCTGGAGTTTGCCTACCTAGCGTACGTGACTTGTGCTCAACGAAGTGTGGGACCTTACGCACGTGACAAACTTGTTGCTCTAATAACTCGGGTGATCATTATCTTGTATTAGTACATAGTTTCCTATGGATCCTTCTTAGTCACTCCAAAATGAAGCTCTTTGGGAGGGTTTTTGAAATTTCCATGTTTGAAACCAAAAACCACATATCTTCATGCGCTTGACTTCATGAGACAGAGTTTAGGGTTAGGTGTAGATACATGATTTCTCTGGTTTGAATATGTCTAGACCTGGTTTATCAACTTAATTGAATGCTTACTATATGACATAAGAAGACTATGTGCCTTGATTTTTTCATTTTTTTTTAAATTTTGCCATTTGAATCTTGGTCAAATCCTAGGTTTGACCATGATTTAAACAAGTTTAAAACATGAATATGAAAAATTAAACATGTATCCTTCGTAGTCACTCCAAAATGAAGCTCTTGAGAGGGTTTTTGAAATTTCCATGTTTGAAACCAAAAAACCGCGTACTTCTCTTCATGCTTGACTTCATAAGACAGAGTTTCGGGATAAGGGTAGCTTGATACATGAATTTTCTGGTTTGAATATGTCTAGACCTTGTTTATCAACTTAATTGAATGCTTACTAGATGACATAAGATGACTATGTGCATTGGTTTTTCATTTTATTGTTTTTTTAATTTTTAAGCCCATTTGAATCTTGGTCAAATCCTAGGTTTGACCATGATTTAAACAAGTTTAAAACATGAATATGAAAAATTAAGCATGTATCATTCTTAGTCACTCCAAAATGAAGCTCTTGGGAGGGTTTTTGAAATTTCCATGTTTGAAACCGGCCAAAAACCACATATCTTCATGCTTGACTTCATGAGACAGAGTTTAGGGTTAGGGGGTAGACACATGATTTCTCTGGTTTGAATATATCTAGACCTTGTCTATCAACTTAATTGAATGTTTACTATGTGACATAAGAATACTATGTGCCTTGATTTTCCATTTTTGTTTTTTGAATTTTTATGGCCATTTGAATCTTGGTCAAATCCTAGGTTTGGCCATGATTTAAACAAGTTTAAAACATGAATATGAAAAAATAAGCATTTATCCTTCTTAGTCACTCCAAAATGTAGATCTTGGTAGGGTTTTTGAAATTTCCATGTTTGAAACCAAAAACCACTTCTCTTCATGCATGCTTGACTTCATAAGGCAGAGTTTAGGGTTAGGGGTAGCTAGATACTTGATTTTTCTGGTTTGAATATGTCAAGACATTGTTTATCAACTTAATTGAATGCTTACTATATGACATAAGAAGACTATGTGCCTTGGTTTTTCATTTATTTTGATTTATTTTGAATTTTTATACCCATTTGAATCTTGGTCAAATCCTAGGTTTGACCATGATTTAAACAAGTTTAAAACATGAATATGAAAAATTAAGCATGTATCATTCTTAGTCACTCCAAAATGAAGCTCATTGAGAGGGTTTTTGAAATTTCCATGTTTGAAACCAAAAACCGCGTACTTCTCTTCATGCTTGACTTCATAAAACGAGTTTGGGGACGGGGGTAGCTTGATACATGAATTTTCTGGTTTGAATATGTCTAGACCTTGTTTATCAACTTAATTGAATGCTTACTAGATGACATAAGATGACCATGTGCATTGGTTTTTCATTTTATTGTTTTTTTTAATTTTTATGCCCATTTGAATCTTGGTCAAATCCTAGGTTTGACCATGATTTAAACAAGTTTAAAACTTGAATATGAATAATTAAGCATGTATCCTTCGTAGTCACTCCAAAATGAAGCTCGATCTTGAGAGGGTTTTTGAAATTTCCATGTTTGAAACCAAAAAACCACGTACTTCTCTTCATGCTAGACTTCATAAGATAGAGTTTGGGGTTAGGGGTAGCTTGATACATAAATTTTCCGGTTTGAATATGTCTAGACATTGTTTATCAACTTAATTGAATACTTAATTACTAGATGACATAAGATGACTATGTGCATTGGTTTTTCATTTTTTGAATTTTTATGCCCATTTGAATCTTGGTCAAATCCTAGGTTTGACCATGATTTAATCAAGTTTAAAACATGAATATGAAAAATTAAGCATCTATCCTTCTTAGTCACGCCAATATGTAGCTCTTGGGAGGGTTTTTGAAATTTCCATGTTTGAAACCAAAAAACACTTCTCTTCATGCTTGTCTTCATAAGACAGAGTTTGGGGTTAGGGGTAGCTTGTTGATACAAGATTTTTCTGGTTTGAATATGTCTAGACCTTGTTTATCAACTTAATTGAATGCTTACTAGATGACATAAGATGACTATGTGCATTGGTTTTTCATTTTATTGTTTTTTCTGAATTTTTATGCCCATTTGAATCTTGGTCAAATCCTATGTTTGACCAAGATTTGAACAAGTTTAAATCATGAATATGAAAAATTAAGCATTTATCCTTCTTAGTCACTCCAAAATGTAGCTGCGGGGAGGGTTTTGAAATTTCCATGTTTGAAACCCAAAACAACTTCTCTTCATGCTTGACTTCATAAGACGAGTTTAGGGTTAGGGGTAGATACATGATTTATGCGGGTTGAATACGTCTAGACCTTGTTTATCAACTTTAATGCTTACTATATGACATAAGAAGGCTTGTGTGCTTTGGTTTTTCATTTTCGATTTATTTTTATTTTTGATGCCCATTTGAATCTTGGTCAGATCCTAGGTTTGACCAAGATTTAAACAAGTTTAAAACATGAAAATGAAAAGGGAAGCATTTATCCTTCTTAGTCACTCTAAATGAAGTTTTTGGGAGGTTTTTGAAATTTCCATGTTTGAAACCCAAAACCACTTCTCTTCATGCTTGACTTCATAAGACGAGGTTTAGGGTTAGGGGTAGATACATGATTTGTATGGTTTGAATATGTGTAGACCTTGTTTATCAACTTGAATGCTTACTATATGACATAAGAAAACTACGTATGTGCTTTGGTTTTTCATTTTTCTGTTTTTATTTTTGAATTTTCCGCCCATTTGAATCTCTTGTCAAATCCTAGAGTCGACCAAGATTTAAACAAGTTTAACACGTGAAAACGAAACGTAAGCATGGATCCTTCTTAGTCACTCCAAAATGTACCAATTGATAGATGTGTTAACTTTGCTTCATGGAAAAAATAATGTCATGTAAATGAGTTAACTTGGATTTCCTACCCTTGAATCCATAGGAAACTTTGTTCTAATGCACTATAATAATCAACCGAGGTTTTTACACCAACAGGTCTGTCACTTACGTGTGGTTCCCATGCGTGAGGTCCCACACTTGATGAGCACAAGTCACGTGCAATAGGTACGCAAACTCCCAGCCATTTTCTTTGTCAAGAGAAGACGCATCGGGATGCGTATTGGAAATCTCTGGGTCCTTGAGGATCCTTCGGTTGTCCCTCTCACAAAAAATCTCTCATTCTTGGCCTCGCTCGACTCGCTCGCTCGCACCTCCTGCTCAGCGACAAACCCTGCACAACAGTCAACATCATCGCCTAGAAAAAGGGGAGACACCATAATGCTCTCCCTCCTTCTTCTCTCCTTAGAGTTTCACTCGACGGGCATACACATATGTGCTGCATAGTAGAGTAATAATAAAAAGGTACGTAGAAAAATCGACCTACGAATCTATAATTAAATAGGTTAAACTAGGGTTTTGCCCGGTACTACAGATCAAGGTTCAAAAAAAATCCAACTACGAGTTCGAACAACCCCATTTCTAATCAAAGAATTTTTCGACGTCATCCAAATGGCCTCAAACTATAGCATGGGCGGATCCAGGACTATAGCCAAGGGGGAAGCCGCCCCCACTCAATTTTTACGAAACCTTGTACTTTGTACTTAGAAATATGTTAAGCTAAAAGGCTGGTTTGCCGCACTTAGAAATGAAATTTCCATGTTTGAAACCAAAAACCACATCTCTTGATGCTTGACTTCATAAGTCGAGTTTAGGGATAGGGGTAGATACATGATTTTTCTGGTTGAATATGTCTAAACCTTGTTTATCAACTTGAATGCTTACTATATGACATACGAAGACTATTTGCTAACGGAGGGAGTAAGCACTCTAGCTATGAAAAGTACCAAACGATGCATACCAAAATGATTTTTTGCATCACTTATCATATGTTTGCCCATTTGAATTTTTCAAATCCTAGATTTGACCAAGATAATTTAAACAAGTTTAAAACATGAAAATGAAAAAGGGAAGCTTGTATTCTTAGTCACTCTAAAAATGAAGTTTGGGGAGGTTTTTGAAATTTCCATGTTTGAAACCCAAAACCACTTCTCTTCATGCTTGACTTCATAAGACAGAGTTTAGGGTTAGGGGGTAGATACATGATTTTTCTGGTTTGAATATGTCTAGACCTTATTTATCAACTTAATTGAATGCCTACTATATAACATAAGAAGACCTTTTTAATTGAATTTTAATAAACCATTTGAATCTTGGTCAAATCCTAGGTTTCACCAAGATTTGAATAAGTTTAAAACATGAATATGAAAAACTAAGCATGCATGTATGGTTATTAATTAATCACTTCGAAATGAAGCTCTTGGGAGGGTTTTTGAAATTTCCATGTTTGAAACCAAAAACCACATATCTTCATGTGCTTGACTTCATGGGACGAGTTTAGGGTTAGGGGTAGATACATGATTTCTCTGGTTTGAATATGTCTAGACCTTGTTTATCAACTTAATTGAATGCTTACTATATGACATAAGAAGACTATGTGCCTTGATTTTTCATTTTTTAAATTTTGCCATTTGAATCTTGGTCAAATCCTAGGTTTGACCATGATTTAAACAAGTTTAAAATATGAATATGAAAAATTAAACATGTATCCTTCGTAGTCACTCCAAAATGAAGCTCTTGAGAGGGTTTTTGAAATTTCCATGTTTGAAACCAAAAAACCGCGTACTTCTCTTCATGCTTGACTTCATAAGACAGAGTTTCGGGATAAGGGTAGCTTGATACATGAATTTTCTGGTTTGAATATGTCTAGACCTTGTTTATCAACGTAATTGAATGCTTACTAGATGACATAAGATGACTATGTGCATTGGTTTTTCATTTTATTGTTTTTATTAATTTTTAAGCCCATTTGAATCTTGGTCAAATCCTAGGTTTGACCATGATTTAAACAAGTTGAAAACATGAATATGAAAATTAAGCATATATCCTTCTTAGTCACTCCAAAATGAAGCTCTTGGGAGGGTTTTTGAAATTTCCATGTTTGAAACCGGCCGAAAACCACATATCTTCATGCTTGACTTCATGAGACGAGTTTAGGGTTAGGGGGTATACACATTATTTCTCTGGTTTGAATATATCTAGACCTTGTCTATCAACTTAATTTAATGC
Organism: Lolium perenne; assembly: GCF_019359855.2. NCBI lineage: Eukaryota > Viridiplantae > Streptophyta > Magnoliopsida > Poales > Poaceae > Lolium > Lolium perenne. Next base: position 99,064 of record NW_027249029.1, on the reverse strand, counting down.
TTACTATGTGACATAAGAATACTATGTGCCTTGATTTTCCATTTTTTGTTTTTCTGAATTTTTATGCCCATTTGAATCTTGGTCAAATCCTAGGTTTGGCCATGATTTAAACAAGTTTAAAACATGAATATGAATAATTAAGCATGTATCCTTCATAGTCACTCCAAAATGAAGCTTCGATCTTGAGAGGGTTTTTGAAATTTCCATGTTTGAAACCAAAAAAACCACGTACTTCTCTTCATGCTAGACTTCATAAGATAGAGTTTGGGGTTAGGGGTAGCTTGATACATAAATTTTCCGGTTTGAATATGTCTAGACATTGTTTATCAACTTAATTGAATACTTAATTACTAGATGACATAAGATGACTATGTGCATTGGTTTTTCATTTTTTTGAATTTTTATGCCCATTTGAATCTTGGTCAAATCCTAGGTTTGACCATGATTTAATCAAGTTTAAAACATGAATATGAAAAATTAAGCATCTATCCTTCTTAGTCACGCCAATATGTAGCTCTTGGGAGGGTTTTTGAAATTTCCATGTTTGAAACCAAAAAACACTTCTCTTCATGCTTGTCTTCATAAGACAGAGTTTGGGGTTAGGGGTAGCTTGTTGATACAAGATTTTTCTGGTTTGAATATGTCTAGACCTTGTTTATCAACTTAATTGAATGCTTACTAGATGACATAAGATGACTATGTGCATTGGTTTTTCATTTTATTGTTTTTTCTGAATTTTTATGCCCATTTGAATCTTGGTCCAAATCCTATGTTTGACCAAGATTTGAACAAGTTTAAATCATGAATATGAAAAATTAAGCATTTATCCTTCTTAGTCACTCCAAAATGTAGCTACGGGAGGGTTTTTGAAATTTCCATGTTTGAAACCCAAAACAACTTCTCTTCATGCTTGACTTCATAAGACAGAGTTTAGGGTTAGGGGTAGATACATGATTTGTCTGGTTTGAATACGTCTAGACCTTGTTTATCAACTTTAATGCTTACTATATGACATAAGAAGACTGTGTGCTTTGGTTTTTCATTTTTCTGATTTTTTTATTTTTGATGCCCATTTAAATCTTGGTCGGATCCTAGGTTTGACCAAGATTTAAACAAGTTGAAAACATGAAAATGAAAAGGGAAGCATTTATCCTTCTTAGTCACTCTAAATGAAGTTTTTGGGAGGTTTTTGAAATTTCCATGTTTGAAACCCAAAACCACTTCTCTTCATGCTTGACTTCATAAGACAGGGTTTAGGGTTAGGGGTAGATACATGATTTGTATGGTTTGAATATGTGTAGACCTTGTTTATCAACTTGAATGCTTACTATATGACATAAGAAAACTACGTATGTGCTTTGGTTTTTCATTTTTCTGTTTTTATTTTTGAATTTTCCGCCCATTTGAATCTCTGTCAAATCCTAGGTTTTGACCAAGATTTAAACAAGTTTAACACGTGAAAACGGCGTAAGCATGGATCCTTCTTAGTCACTCCAAAATGTACCAATTGATAGATGTGTTAACTTTGCTTCATGGAAAAAATAATGTCATGTAAATGAGTTAACTTGGATTTCCTACCCTTGAATCCATAGGAAACTTTGTTCTAATGCACTATAATAATCAGCGAGGTTTTTACACCAACAGGTCTGTCACTTACGTGTGGTTCCCATGCGTGAGGTCCCACACTTCAGTGAGCACAAGTCACGTGCAATAGGTACGCAAACTCCCAGCCATTTTCTTTGTCAAGAGAAGACGCATCAGGATGCGTATTGGAAGTCTCTGGGTCCTTCAGGATCCTTCGGTTGTCCCTCTCACAAAAAAAATCTCTCATTCTTGGCCTCGCTCGACTCGCTCGCTCGCACCTCCTGCTCACTGACAAACCCTGCACAATCCAACATCATCGCAGAAAAAGGGAGACACCATAATGCTCTCCCTCCTTCTTCTCTCCTTAGAGTTTCACTCGACGGGCATACATATGTGCTGCATAGAAGAGTAATAATAAAAAGGTACGTATAAAAATCGACATACGAATCTATAATTAAATAGGTTAAACTAGGGTTTTGCCCGATTACTACAGATCAAGGTTCAAAAAATCCAACTACGGGGTTCGAACAACCCCATTTCTAATCAAAGAATTTTTGACGTCATCCAAATGGCCTCAAACTATAGCATGGGCGGATCCGGACTATAGCCAAGGGGGAAACCGCCCCCACTCAATTTTTCTGAAACCTTGTACTGTACTTAGAAATATGTTAAGCTAAAGGCTGGTTTGCCCGCACTTAGAAATGAAATTTCCATGTTTGAAACCAAAAACCACATCTCTTGATGCTTGACTTCATAAGTCAGAGTTTAGGGATAGGGGGTAGATACATGATTTTTCTGGTTGAATATGTCTAAACCTTGTTTATCAACTTGAATGCTTACTATATGACATACGAAGACTATTTGCTAACGGAGGGAGTAAGCACTCTAGCTATGAAAAGTACCAAACGATGCATACCAAAATGATTTTTTGCATCACTTATCATAGGTTTGCCCATTTGAATTTTTTCAAATCCTAGATTTGACCAAGATAATTTAAACAAGTTTAAAACATGAAAATGAAAAAAGGGAAGCTTGTATTCTTAGTCACTCTAAAATGAAGTTTGGGGAGGTTTTTGAAATTTCCATGTTTGAAACCCAAAACCACTTCTCTTCATGCTTGACTTCATAAAGACGAGTTTAGGGTTAGGGGGTAGATACATGATTTTTCTGGTTTGAATATGTCTAGACCTTATTTATCAACTTAATTGAATGCCTACTATATAACATAAGAAGACCTTTTTTTTGAATTTTTATAAACCATTTGAATCTTGGTCAAATCCTAGGTTTCACCAAGATTTGAATAAGTTTAAAACATGAATATGAAAAACTAAGCATGCATGTATGGTTCTTAATTAATCACTTCGAAATGATGCTCTTGGGAGGGTTTTTGAAATTTCCATGTTTGAAACCAAAAACCACATATCTTCATGTGCTTGACTTCATGGAGACGAGTTTAGGGTTAGGGGTAGATACATGATTTCTCTGGTTTGAATATGTCTAGACCTTGTTTATCAACTTAATTGAATGCTTACTATATGACATAAGAAGACTATGTGCCTTGATTTTTCATTTTTTTAAATTTTGCCATTTGAATCTTGGTCAAATCCTAGGTTTGACCATGATTTAAACAAGTTTAAAATATGAATATGAAAAATTAAACATGTATCCTTCGTAGTCACTCCAAAATGAAGCTCTTGAGAGGGTTTTTGAAATTTCCATGTTTGAAACCAAAAAACCGCGTACTTCTCTTCATGCTTGACTTCATAAGACGAGTTTCGGGATAAGGGTAGCTTGATACATGAATTTTCTGGTTTGAATATGTCTAGACCTTGTTTATCAACGTAATTGAATGCTTACTAGATGACATAAGATGACTATGTGCATTGGTTTTTCATTTTATTGTTTTTATTAATTTTTAAGCCCATTTGAATCTTGGTCAAATCCTAGGTTTGACCATGATTTAAACAAGTTGAAAACATGAATATGAAAATTAAGCATATATCCTTCTTAGTCACTCCAAAATGAAGCTCTTGGGAGGGTTTTTGAAATTTCCATGTTTGAAACAGGCCAAAAACCACATATCTTCATGCTTGACTTCATGAGACGAGTTTAGGGTTAGGGGTAGACACATGATTTCTCTGGTTTGAATATATCTAGACCTTGTCTATCAACTTAATTTAATGCTTACTATGTGACATAAGAATACTATGTGCCTTGATTTTCCATTTTTTGTTTTTACGAATTTTTATGCCCATTTGAATCTTGGTCAAATCCTAGGTTTGGCCATGATTTAAACAAGTTTAAAACATGAATATGAATAATTAAGCATGTATCCTTCATAGTCACTCCAAAATGAAGCTTCGATCTTGAGAGGGTTTTTGAAATTTCCATGTTTGAAACCAAAAAAACCACGTGCTTCTCTTCATGCTAGACTTCATAAGCTAGAGTTTGGGGTTAGGGGTAGCTTGATACATAAATTTTCCGGTGTGAATCTGTCTAGACATTGTTTATCAACTTACTTGAATACTTACTTACTAGATGACATAAGATGACTATGTGCATTGGTTTTTCATTTTTTTTGAATTTTTATGCCCATTTGAATCTTGGTCAAATCCTAGGTTTGACCATGATTTAATCAAGTTTAAAACATGAATATGAAAAATTAAGCATCTATCCTTCTTAGTCACGCCAATATGTAGCTCTTGGGAGGGTTTTTGAAATTTCCATGTTTGAAACCAAAAACACTTCTCTTCATGCTTGTCTTCATAAGGCAGAGTTTGGGGTTAGGGGTAGCTTGTTGATACAAGATTTTTCTGGTTTGAATATGTCTAGACCTTGTTTATCAACTTAATTGAATGCTTACTAGATGACATAAGATGACTATGTGCATTGGTTTTTCATTTTATTGTTTTTACGAATTTTTATGCCCATTTGAATCTTGGTCAAATCCTATGTTTGACCAAGATTTGAACAAGTTTAAATCATGAATATGAAAAATTAAGCATTTATCCTTCTTAGTCACTCCAAAATGTAGCTACGGGGAGGGTTTTTGAAATTTACATGTTTGAAACCCAAAACAACTTCTCTTCATGCTTGACTTCATAAGACAGAGTTTAGGGTTAGGGGTAGATACATGATTTGTCTGGTTTGAATACGTCTAGACCTTGTTTATCAACTTTAATGCTTACTATATGACATAAGAAGACTGTGTGCTTTGGTTTTTCATTTTTCTGATTTTTTTTTATTTTTGATGCCCATTTAAATCTTGGTGGATCCTAGGTTTGACCAAGATTTAAACAAGTTTAAAACATGAAAATGAAAAGGGAAGCATTTATCCTTCTTAGTCACTCTAAATGAAGTTTTTGGGAGGTTTTTGAAATTTCCATGTTTGAAACCCAAAACCACTTCTCTTCATGCTTGACTTCATAAGACAGGGTTTAGGGTTAGGGGTAGATACATGATTTGTATGGTTTGAATATGTGTAGACCTTGTTTATCAACTTGAATGCTTACTATATGACATAAGAAAACTACGTATGTGCTTTGGTTTTTCATTTTTCTGTTTTTATTTTTGAATTTTCCGCCCATTTGAATCTCTGTCAAATCCTAGGTTTGACCAAGATTTAAACAAGTTTAACACGTGAAAACGAAAACGTAAGCATGGATCCTTCTTAGTCACTCCAAAATGTACCAATTGATAGATGTGTTAACTTTGCTTCATGGAAAAAATAATGTCATGTAAATGAGTTAACTTGGATTTCCTACCCTTGAATCCATAGGAAACTTTGTTCTAATGCACTATAATAATCAACCGAGGTTTTTACACCAACAGGTCTGTCACTTACGTGTGGTTCCCATGCGTGAGGTCCCACACTTCAGTGAGCACAAGTCACGTGCAATAGGTACGCAAACTCCCAGCCATTTTCTTTGTCAAGAGAAGACGCATCAGGATGCGTATTGGAAGTCTCTGGGTCCTTCAGGATCCTTCGGTTGTCCCTCTCACAAAAAAAATCTCTCATTCTTGGCCTCGCTCGACTCGCTCGCTCGCACCTCCTGCTCACTGACAAACCCTGCACAACAGTCAACATCATCGCCCGAAAAAGGGGAGACACCATAATGCTCTCCCTCCTTCTTCTCTCCTTCCGAGTTTCACTCGACGGGCAAACACATATGTGCTGCATAGTAGAGTAATAATAAAAAGGTACGTAGAAAAATCGACCTACGAATCTATAATTAAATAGGTTAAACTAGGGTTTTGCCCAGTACTACAGATCAAGGTTCAAAAAATCCAACTACGGGGTTCGAACAACCCCATTTCTAATCAAAGAATATTTTCGACGTCATCCAAATGGCCTCAAACTATAGCATGGGCAGATCCAGGACTATAGCCAAGGGGGAAGCCGCCCCCACTCAATTTTACGAAACCTTGTCTTGTACTTAGAAATATGTTAAGCTAAAGGCTGGTTTGCCCGCACTTAGAAATGAAATTTCCATGTTTGAAACCAAAAACCACATCTCTTGATGCTTGACTTCATAAGTCAGAGTTTAGGGATAGGGGGTAGATACATGATTTTTCTGGTTGAATATGTCTAAACCTTGTTTATCAACTTGAATGCTTACTATATGACATACGAAGACTATTTGCTAACGGAGGGAGTAAGCACTCTAGCTATGAAAAGTACCAAACGATGCATACCAAAATGATTTTTTGCATCACTTATCATATGTTTGCCCATTTGAATTTTTTCAAATCCTAGATTTGACCAAGATAATTTAAACAAGTTTAAAACATGAAAATGAAAAAAAGGAAGCTTGTATTCTTAGTCACTCTAAAATGAAGTTTGGGGAGGTTTTGAAATTTCCATGTTTGAAACCCAAAACCACTTCTCTTCATGCTTGACTTCATAAGACAGAGTTTAGGGTTAGGGGGTAGATACATGATTTTTCTGGTTTGAATATGTCTAGACCTTATTTATCAACTTAATTGAATGCCTACTATATAACATAAGAAGACCTTTTTTTGAATTTTTATAAACCATTTGAATCTTGGTCAAATCCTAGGTTTCACCAAGATTTGAATAAGTTTAAAACATGAATATGAAAAACTAAGCATGCATGTATGGTTCTTAATTAATCACTTCGAAATGAAGCTCTTGGGAGGGTTTTTGAAATTTCCATGTTTGAAACCAAAAACCACATATCTTCATGTGCTTGACTTCATGGGACAGAGTTTAGGGTTAGGGGTAGATACATGATTTCTCTGGTTTGAATATGTCTAGACCTTGTTTATCAACTTAATTGAATGCTTACTATATGACATAAAGAAGACTATGTGCCTTGATTTTTCATTTTTTTAAATTTTGCCATTTGAATCTTGGTCAAATCCTAGGTTTGACCATGATTTAAACAAGTTTAAAATATGAATATGAAAAATTAAACATGTATCCTTCGTAGTCACTCCAAAATGAAGCTCTTGAGAGGGATTTTGAAATTTCCATGTTTGAAACCAAAAACCGCGTACTTCTCTTCATGCTTGACTTCATAAGATGAGTTTCGGGATAAGGGTAGCTTGATACATGATTTTTCTGGTTTGAATATGTCTAGACCTTGTTTATCAACGTAATTGAATGCTTACTAGATGACATAAGATGACTATGTGCATTGGTTTTTCATTTTATTGTTTTTATTAATTTTTAAGCCCATTTGAATCTTGGTCAAATCCTAGGTTTGACCATGATTTAAACAAGTTGAAAACATGAATATGAAAATTAAGCATATATCCTTCTTAGTCACTCCAAAATGAAGCTCTTGAGAGGGTTTTCGAAATTTCCATGTTTGAAACAGGCCAAAAACCACATATCTTCATGCTTGACTTCATGAGACGAGTTTAGGGTTAGGGGTAGACACATGATTTCTCTGGTTTGAATATATCTAGACCTTGTCTATCAACTTAATTTAATGCTTACTATGTGACATAAGAATACTATGTGCCTTGATTTTCCATTTTTGTTTTTTTCTGAATTTTTATGCCCATTTGAATCTTGGTCAAATCCTAGGTTTGGCCATGATTTAAACAAGTTTAAAACATGAATATGAATAATTAAGCATTAATCCTTCATAGACACTCCAAAATCAAGCTCGATCTTGAGAGGGTTTTTGAAATTTCCATGTTTGAAACCAAAAAAACCACGTACTTCTCTTCATGCTAGACTTCATAAGATAGAGTTTGGGGTTAGGGGTAGCTTGATACATAAATTTTCCGGTTTGAATATGTCTAGACATTGTTTATCAACTTAATTGAATACTTAATTACTAGATGACATAAGATGACTATGTGCATTGGTTTTTCATTTTTTTTGAATTTTTATGCCCATTTGAATCTTGGTCAAATCCTAGGTTTGACCATGATTTAATCAAGTTTAAAACATGAATATGAAAAATTAAGCATCTATCCTTCTTAGTCACGCCAATATGTAGCTCTTGGGAGGGTTTTTGAAATTTCCATGTTTGAAACCAAAAAACACTTCTCTTCATGCTTGTCTTCATAAGACAGAGTTTGGGGTTAGGGGTAGCTTGTTGATACAAGATTTTTCTGGTTTGAATATGTCTAGACCTTGTTTATCAACTTAATTGAATGCTTACTAGATGACATAAGATGACTATGTGCATTGGTTTTTCATTTTATTGTTTTTTCTGAATTTTTATGCCCATTTGAATCTTGGTCAAATCCTATGTTTGACCAAGATTTGAACAAGTTTAAATCATGAATATGAAAAATTAAGCATTTATCCTTCTTAGTCACTCCAAAATGTAGCTCTGGGGAGGGTTTTTGAAATTTCCATGTTTGAAACCCAAAACAACTTCTCTTCATGCTTGACTTCATAAGACGAGTTTAGGGTTAGGGGTAGATACATGATTTGTCTGGTTTGAATACGTCTAGACCTTGTTTATCAACTTTAATGCTTACTATATGACATAAGAAGACTGTGTGCTTTGGTTTTTCATTTTTCTGATTTTTTTTTATTTTTGATGCCCATTTAAATCTTGGTCAGATCCTAGGTTTGACCAAGATTTAAACAAGTTTAAAACATGAAAATGAAAAGGGAAGCATTTATCCTTCTTAGTCACTCTAAATGAAGTTTTTGGGAGGTTTTTGAAATTTCCATGTTTGAAACCCAAAACCACTTCTCTTCATGCTTGACTTCATAAGACAGGGTTTAGGGTTAGGGGTAGATACATGATTTGTATGGTTTGAATATGTGTAGACCTTGTTTATCAACTTGAATGCTTACTATATGACATAAGAAAACTACGTATGTGCTTTGGTTTTTCATTTTTTTTTATTTTTGAATTTTCCGCCCATTTGAATCTCTGTCAAATCCTAGGTTTGACCAAGATTTAAACAAGTTTAACACGTGAAAACGAAAAGGTAAGCATGGATCCTTCTTAGTCACTCCAAAATGTACCAATTGATAGATGTGTTAACTTTGCTTCATGGAAAAAATAATGTCATGTAAATGAGTTAACTTGGATTTCCTACCCTTGAATCCATAGGAAACTTTGTTCTAATGCACTATAATAATCAACCGAGGTTTTTACACCAACAGGTCTGTCACTTACGTGTGGTTCCCATGCGTGAGGTCCCACACTTCAGTGAGCACAAGTCACGTGCAATAGGTACGCAAACTCCCAGCCATTTTCTTTGTCAAGAGAAGACGCATCAGGATGCGTATTGGAAATCTCACAGGTCCTTCAGGATCCTTCGGTTGTCCCTCTCACAAAAAAAATCTCTCATTCTTGGCCTCGCTCGACTCGCTCGCTCGCACCTCCTGCTCACTGACAAACCCTGCACAACAGTCAACATCATCGCCCGAAAAAGGGGAGACACCATAATGCTCTCCCTCCTTCTTCTCTCCTTCCGAGTTTCACTCGACGGGCAGCCCAAGCTACATATGTCTTTTGCATAGTAGAGTAATAATAAAAAGGTACGTAGAAAAATCGACCTACGAATCTATAATTAAATAGGTTAAACTAGGGTTTTGCCCCGGTACTACAGATCAAGGTTCAAAAAATCCAACTACGGGGTTCGAACAACCCCATTTCTAATCAAAGAATTTTTCGACGTCATCCAAATGGCCTCAAACTATAGCATGGGCGGATCCAGGACTATAGCCAAGGGGGAAGCCGCCCCCACTCAATTTTTCTGAAACCTTGTACTGTACTTAGAAATATGTTAAGCTAAAGGCTGGTTTGCCCGCACATAGAAATGAAATTTCCATGTTTGAAACCAAAAACCACATCTCTTGATGCTTGACTTCATAAGTCAGAGTTTAGGGATAGGGGGTAGATACATGATTTTTCTGGTTGAATATGTCTAAACCTTGTTTATCAACTTGAATGCTTACTATATGACATACGAAGACTATTTGCTAACGGAGGGAGTAAGCACTCTAGCTATGAAAAGTACCAAACGATGCATACCAAAATGATTTTTTGCATCACTTATCATATGTTTGCCCATTTGAATTTTTTCAAATCCTAGATTTGACCAAGATAATTTAAACAAGTTTAAAACATGAAAATGAAAAAAGGGAAGCTTGTATTCTTAGTCACTCTAAAATGAAGTTTGGGGAGGTTTTTGAAATTTCCATGTTTGAAACCCAAAACCACTTCTCTTCATGCTTGACTTCATAAGACAGAGTTTAGGGTTAGGGGGTAGATACATGATATTTCTGGTTTGAATATGTCTAGACCTTATTTATCAACTTAATTGAATGCCTACTATATAACATAAGAAGGCCTTTTTTTTTGAATTTTTATAAACCATTTGAATCTTGGTCAAATCCTAGGTTTCACCAAGATTTGAATAAGTTTAAAACATGAATATGAAAAACTAAGCATGCATGTATGGTTCTTAATTAATCACTTTGAAATGAAGCTCTTGGGAGGGTTTTTGAAATTTCCATGTTTGAAACCAAAAACCACTTCTCTTCATGCATGCTTGACTTCATAAGACAGAGTTTAGGGTTAGGGGTAGCTAGATACTTGATTTTTCTGGTTTGAATATGTCTAGACATTGTTTATCAACTTAATTGAATGCTTACTATATGACATAAGAAGACTATGTGCCTTGGTTTTTCATTTATTTTGATTTATTTTGAATTTTTATGCCCATTTGAATCTTGGTCAAATCCTAGGTTTGACCATGATTTAAACAAGTTTAAAACATGAATATGAAAAATTAAGCATGTATCATTCTTAGTCACTCCAAAATGAAGCTCTGTTGAGAGGGTTTTTGAAATTTCCATGTTTGAAACCAAAAAACCGCGTACTTCTCTTCATGCTTGACTTCATAAGACAGAGTTTGGGGACAGGGGTAGCTTGATACATGAATTTTCTGGTTTGAATATGTCTAGACCTTGTTTATCAACTTAATTGAATGCTTACTAGATGACATAAGATGACCATGTGCATTGGTTTTTCATTTTATTGTTTTTTTTAATTTTTATGCCCATTTGAATCTTGGTCAAATCCTAGGTTTGACCATGATTTAAACAAGTTTAAAACTTGAATATGAATAATTAAGCATGTATCCTTCGTAGTCACTCCAAAATGAAGCTCGATCTTGAGAGGGTTTTTGAAATTTCCATGTTTGAAACCAAAAAACCACGTACTTCTCTTCATGCTAGACTTCATAAGATAGAGTTTGGGGTTAGGGGTAGCTTGATACATAAATTTTCCGGTTTGAATATGTCTAGACATTGTTTATCAACTTAATTGAATACTTAATTACTAGATGACATAAGATGACTATGTGCATTGGTTTTTCATTTTTTTTGAATTTTTATGCCCATTTGAATCTTGGTCAAATCCTAGGTTTGACCATGATTTAATCAAGTTTAAAACATGAATATGAAAAATTAAGCATCTATCCTTCTTAGTCACGCCAATATGTAGCTCTTGGGAGGGTTTTTGAAATTTCCATGTTTGAAACCAAAAAACACTTCTCTTCATGCTTGTCTTCATAAGACAGAGTTTGGGGTTAGGGGTAGCTTGTTGATACAAGATTTTTCTGGTTTGAATATGTCTAGACCTTGTTTATCAACTTAATTGAATGCTTACTAGATGACATAAGATGACTATGTGCATTGGTTTTTCATTTTATTGTTTTTTCTGAATTTTTATGCCCATTTGAATCTTGGTCAAATCCTATGTTTGACCAAGATTTGAACAAGTTTAAATCATGAATATGAAAAATTAAGCATTTATCCTTCTTAGTCACTCCAAAATGTAGCTACGGGAGGGTTTTTGAAATTTCCATGTTTGAAACCCAAAACAACTTCTCTTCATGCTTGACTTCATAAGACGAGTTTAGGGTTAGGGGTAGATACATGATTTATGCAGTTTGAATACGTCTAGACCTTGTTTATCAACTTTAATGCTTACTATATGACATAAGAAAATTTGTGTGCTTTGGTTTTTCATTTTTTACGATTTTTTTATTTTTGATGCCCATTTGAATCTTGGTCAGATCCTAGGTTTGACCAAGATTTAAACAAGTTTAAAACATGAAAATGAAAAGGGAAGCATTTATCCTTCTTAGTCACTCTAAATGAAGTTTTTGGGAGGTTTTTGAAATTTCCATGTTTGAAACCCAAAACCACTTCTCTTCATGCTTGACTTCATAAGACAGGGTTTAGGGTTAGGGGTAGATACATGATTTGTATGGTTTGAATATGTGTAGACCTTGTTTATCAACTTGAATGCTTACTATATGACATAAGAAAACTACGTATGTGCTTTGGTTTTTCATTTTTGTTTTTATTTTTGAATTTTCCGCCCATTTGAATCTCTTGTCAAATCCTAGGTTTGACCAAGATTTAAACAAGTTTAACACGTGAAAACGAAAAGGTAAGCATGGATCCTTCTTAGTCACTCCAAAATGTACCAATTGATAGATGTGTTAACTTTGCTTCATGGAAAAAAATAATGTCATGTAAATGAGTTAACTTGGATTTCCTACCCTTGAATCCATAGGAAACTTTGTTCTAATGCACTATAATAATCAACGAGGTTTTTACACCAACAGGTCTGTCACTTACGTGTGGTTCCCATGCGTGAGGTCCCACACTTCGATGAGCGCAAGTCACGTGCAATAGGTACGCAAACTCCCGACCATTTTCTTTGTCAAGAGAAGAGGCATCGGGATGCGTATTGGAAGTCTCACAGGGTCCTTCGGGATCCTTCGGTTGTCCCTCTCACAAAAAAAATCTCTCATTCTCGGCCTCGCTCGACTCGCTCGCTCGCACCTCCTGCTCAACGACAAACCACACTGTGATCAACATCATCGCGAAAAAGGGGAGACACCATAATGCTCTCCCTCCTTCTTCTCTCCTTAGAGTTTCACTCGACGGGCAAACACATATGTCTTGCATAGTAGAGTAATAATAAAAAGGTACGTAGAAAAATCGACCTAGGAATCTATAATTAAATAGGTTAAACTAGGGTTTTGCCCGATTACTACTGAGATCAAGGTTCAAAAAATCCAACTACGAGTTCGAACAACCCCATTTCTAATCAAAGAATTTTTCGACGTCATCCAAATGGCCTCAAACTATAGCATGGGCGGATCAGGACTATAGCCAAGGGGGCAGCCGCCTCAATTTTACTGAAACCTTGTGCTGTACTTAGAAATATGTTAAGCTAAAGGCTGGTTTGCCCGCACTTAGAAATGAAATTTCCATGTTTGAAACCAAAAACCACATCTCTTGATGCTTGACTTCATAAGTCGAGTTTAGGGATAGGGGGTAGATACATGATTTTCTGGTTGAATATGTCTAAACCTTGTTTATCAACTTGAATGCTTACTATATGACATACGAAGACTATTTGCTAACGGAGGAGTAAGCACTCTAGCTATGAAAAGTACCAAACGATGCATACCAAAATGATTTTTTAGAGGAATACTAGTTCGGATTATATAATTTTATATTAGCGAGGCCAAATCGAACCCCGTAGTTGGATTTTCAGAAATTGATCCGTAGTCTTGGGCAAAACCCTAGTTTAGCTTATTTAATAATAGATTCGTAGGTCGATTTTTTTACGTTATTATTATTATTACTAGGCGGCACATGTGTTTGCCCGTCAGTCGGTGAAACTCTTTCATTTCATTTTCTTTTCCGCAAGGTCGGGAGTCGGAGGAAGAGGGATCACACGGGAGGAGACGAAGGGAGAGTAGTCACGGGGCCCCACTTATTTATGGTGTCTACATTTTTCGGGTGATCTTGTATCATGTTGTGCGGGGGTTGTCGGTCTGCGGGGGTGCGAGCGAGCGAGGCCGAGAATGAGAGAGAGATTTTTTTAGAGGGACAACCGAACGATCCTGAAGGACTGAGATTTCCAATACGCATCGAGCGCGATTCTGACGGGACACAAAATTAACGAAATTACGTCTAAATCCCTAAGATTTACATGGTAGACCCCATCTTTGAAAGCATGAAATGCGATCGGGTCCTTAACGGCCACCGTCCGGATTGATCCTCGTCCAGCCGGGGACGAACCACTTGGCGCGACCAAATCGCCATGGCTACAGAGCCTGCACACCAAGGCCTACGAGCTGAGCTAGAAACGACCTGCCAAAACCGGCAGCCAACGGAGGTGGATAATTGGAGAGAGAGAGAGAGAGTGTGTGTGTTGATGCCTCTCTCTTGACAAAGAAGATGGCTGGGAGTTTGCCTACCTAGCGTACTTGACTTGTGCTCAGCAAGTGTGGGACCTTACGCACGTGTGGACTTGTTGCTCTAATAACTCGGGTGATCATTATCTTGTATTAGTACATAGTTTCCTATAGATCCTTCTTAGTCACTCCAAAATGAAGCTCTTTGGGAGGGTTTTTGAAATTTCCATGTTTGAAACCTAAAACAACAAATCTTCATTCGGTTGACTTCATGAGGCAGAGTTTAGGGTTAGGGGGTAGATACATCATTTCTCTGGTTTGAATATGTCTAGACCTTGTTTATCAACTTAATTGAATGCTTACTATATGACATAAGAAGACTATGTGCCTTGATTTTTCATTTTTTTTAAATTTTGCCATTTGAATCTTGGTCAAATCCTAGGTTTGACCATGATTTAAACAAGTTTAAAACATGAATATGAAAAATTAAACATGTATCCTTCGTAGTCACTCCAAAATGAAGCTCTTGAGAGGGTTTTTGAAATTTCCATGTTTGAAACCAAAAACCGCGTACTTCTCTTCATGCTTGACTTCATAAGACGAGTTTCGGGATAAGGGTAGCTTGATACATGAATTTTCTGGTTTGAATATGTCTAGACCTTGTTTATCAACTTAATTGAATGCTTACTAGATGACATAAGATGACTATGTGCATTGGTTTTTCATTTTATTGTTTTTATTAATTTTTAAGCCCATTTGAATCTTGGTCAAATCCTAGGTTTGACCATGATTTAAACAAGTTGAAAACATGAATATGAAAATTAAGCATATATCCTTCTTAGTCACTCCAAAATGAAGCTCTTGGGAGGGTTTTTGAAATTTCCATGTTTGAAACCGGCCAAAAACCACATATCTTCATGCTTGACTTCATGAGACAGAGTTTAGGGTTAGGGGGTAGACACATGATTTATCTGGTTTGAATATATCTAGACCTTGTCTATCAACTTAATTGAATGCTTACTATGTGACATAAGAATACTATGTGCCTTGATTTTCCATTTTTTGTTTTTTAGAATTTTTATGCCCATTTGAATCTTGGTCAAATCCTAGGTTTGGCCATGATTTAAACAAGTTTAAAACATGAATATGAAAAAATAAGCATATATCCTTCTTAGTCACTCCAAAATGTAGATCTTGGTAGGGTTTTTGAAATTTCCATGTTTGAAACCAAAAACCACTTCTCTTCATGCATGCTTGACTTCATAAGACGAGTTTAGGGTTAGGGGTAGCTAGATACTTGATTTTTCTGGTTTGAATATGTCTAGACATTGTTTATCAACTTAATTGAATGCTTACTATATGACATAAGAAGACTATGTGCCTTGGTTTTTCATTTATTTTGATTTATTTTGAATTTTTATGCCCATTTGAATCTTGGTCAAATCCTAGGTTTGACCATGATTTAAACAAGTTTAAAACATGAATATGAAAAATTAAGCATGTATCATTCTTAGTCACTCCAAAATGAAGCTCTAGATACGGTGTTTGAAATATCCAAGAGTGAAACCAAAAAATCGCGTACTTCTCTTCATGCTTGACTTCATAAGGCAGAGTTTGGGGATAGGGGTAGCTTGATACATGAATTTTCTGGTTTGAATATGTCTAGACCTTGTTTATCAACTTAATTGAATGCTTACTAGATGACATAAGATGACTATGTGCATTGGTTTTTCATTTTATTGTTTTTAATTTTTTATGCCCATTTGAATCTTGGTCAAATCCTAGGTTTGACCATGATTTAAACAAGTTTAAAACATGAATATGAATAATTAAGCATGTATCCTTCGTAGTCACTCCAAAATGAAGCTCGATCTTGAGAGGGTTTTTGAAATTCCCATGTTTGAAACCAAAAAACCACGTACTTCTCTTCATGCTAGACTTCATAAGATAGAGTTTGGGGTTAGGGGTAGCTTGATACATAGAATTTTCACGGTTTGAATATGTCTAGACATTGTTTATCAACTTAATTGAATACTTAATTACTAGATGATATAAGATGACTATGTGCATTGGTTTTTCATTTTTTTGAATTTTTATGCCCATTTGAATCTTGGTCAAATCCTAGGTTTGACCATGATTTAATCAAGTTTAAAACATGAATATGAAAAATTAAGCATCTATCCTTCTTAGTCACTCCAATATGTAGCTCTTGGGAGGGGTTTTGAAATTTCCATGCTCTTGAAAACCAAAAACCACTTCTCTTTATGCATGCTTGACTTCATAAGACATAGTTTAGGGTTAGGGGTATATAGATACATGATTTTCACTGCTAGTTTTAATATGTCTAGACCTTGTTTATCAATTTAATTGAATGCTCACTATATGACATGAGCAGACCTTGGTTTTAATTTTTTTATACCCATTTGATTCTTCGTCAACAAATCCTAGGTTTGTTGACCTAGATTTGAACAAGTTTAAAACATGAATATGAAAAGGTAAGCATGTATGCTTCTTAATTAGTCACTCCAAAATGAAGCTCTTGGGAGGGTTTTTGAAATTTCCATGATTGAAACCAAAAACCACTTCTCTTCATGCTTGACTTCATAAGTCAGGGTTTAGGGATACATAGGGGGTAGATACATGATTTTTCTGGTTTGAATATGTCTAGAGCTTGTTTATCAACTTAATTGAATGCTTACTATATGACATAAGAAGACTATATTGTTTATCAACTTAATTGAATGCTTACTATATGACATAAGAAGACTATGTGCCTTGATTTTTCATTTTTTTCTAAATTTTGCCATTTGAATATTGGTCAAATCCTAGGTTTGACCATGATTTAAACAAGTTTAAAACATGAATATGAAAAATTAAACATGTATCCTTCACAGTCATAGTAATCTAGAAAACATAGTAGGGCCAACAAAATATAGTAGAATAGGGATCCCTCCCTAGATAATAAACGCATACAGCAGCCAACATAGTAACAGGTTCGAGGGTTCTTCACAACACCATCATACTAACAACATAACAACAAGGGATCCCTAGCTAACAACAAAATAGAAGCTGCTTTGCAGCGGCAGCACACGTCCGAGGACTCCGCCTACCCCATCTGCCTCTGCCTCCACTTGTTGCTCCCCCTTGGGAGCCTTGGGCTTGAGTGGAGGCATGCGCCCGCGGAGATCTCCACCCAGCAGACCTTTGCGAGGAGGTGCATCTTGGCGCCTTGTGCTTGGCGCGAGGAAGGAGTAGGGGTTCGCAGACCCAGCGACCTTGGGGAATATGTTGCGATATTCTCGGCATGCGTGAGGAGAAGCGAGTTGAAGTCGGTGCGCCGAGTCTCCTAGTGCGAAGGGGCACTGTGAGACACCTTTGGAGAAGTAGGAGACGTCTTGGCCGACCTGCAGCCTCGCAAAGCACTGGCGAGTCTTGGTGTGATGGTCCTCGTCGTCGGCTGCCGACGTCGCTGCCGTACACGATCCATATCAAACGGGAACTATGAGTGAAGGAGTTGCAACGATGTCTAACGTGCATGATAACAAAGTAAGGAAAAGCGAGCCGGCCTCGGTTAGAGTGGAGACGATTATATGTCTCTGAGGATGGTGTTAGCGAACCAAAGCTCATGCACAACAGATTTGTACACATCAATGGTTCGCTGAACCCACTATGTAAAAATTGTGCCCAACGATTCATCATAGGCAAAGAAACAGATTCAGATCTAAATTTGAGCGATTCCAGATTATTTGCAAAATTAAACGGTTGATATCTTTTGATTCGTGCATAAAATAACTGATTGAGATCCCATGATTACTTGGATAAATTAACTGATTGAGATCTCATTATTACTTGCATAAATTAACCAAACGGCCGAACTCCAAATCTTCAACGAAATCAAGAAGGGGTCAAAGCAAAATGGAATAAAATCGGCGCAAATATTAACCCAATACTCATCCATCTACAGATCGGCACTAATAGTTACTAGGGAACCAGCAAAAATAGGGTTCAAAGAGGAATGGGGAACAAAAAAAGGGAGCAAACCATAGTTACCTCGTTCCATGGGTCGTCCATGCAGGTGTCGTAGGGGTTCGGAGGTGGGATGTACGGCACCTCCTCATAGGGGTCCCATCCCGGCGGGATCCGACCGCCACCGGCGGCGGCGGCGGCCGTTGAGGGGACGGCATCGAAGAGGGAGGCATCGCGCTTGGAGCCGACGGCGTCATGGACGATGGGATTCGCATTCTCCTTGCTCATCATCTCGCCGGCGAGAGAGGAGAGGGTTTTTCTCTTTGGAGAAGATGATGATGGGACGTGAGAGGAGGCGTTGCATGAGCTAGTGAGAGAGACAGAGAGAGTGCGAGGAGGCGTCTATAAAGGCGAGGGGTGGTTAATGCAACCCGCGTCCTACGCGTCCACCATTGATCGTCTGCACGTCTTGGGCACGCAGCAGCGACACGAGTCCACGATTGCACGTCTTCGACTTACGCACCGCGACCGCGTCTGGCGTCAACAATTGCACGTCTTCCACTTGCACGCACAAGCAACACGCGTACTCGAAGTCTAACCCTGGAAATTTAGCATTTTTTGTGTGCGCAGTTTTCCCCTTGAGTACTAATACTGGCTAGTGCAATATACTCCGTACTCAGTTTCACCTCAAGTGGATGGTCAACAGATAGTCAACAAATGGGATTAACTAGTCAAATGAGTCAAAAAATGGGATTATCAAGCTTACTTATTCGTTTTCACGTGTTAAACTTGTCTAAATCTTGCTCAAACCTAGGATTTGATCAAGATTCAAATGGGCAGAAAATTCAAAAAAAAATGAAAAAATGAAAAACCAAAGCACATAGTCTTGTTATGTCATATAGTAAGCATTACAGTTGATAAACAAGGTCTAGACATATTCAAACCATACAAATAATGTATCTACCCTCTAACCCCTAAACTATGTCTTATGAAGTCAAGCATGAAGAGAAGTGGTTTTGGGTTTCAAACATGGAAATTTCAAAAACCTCCCAAAAACTTCATTTTAGAGTGACAAGAAGGATACATGCTCCCCTTTTCATTTTCATGTTTTAAACTTGTACGTTTAAATCTTGGTCAATCCTAGGATTTGACCAAGATTCAAATGGGCATCAAAATTTAAAAAAATCAGAAAAATGAAAAACCAAGGCACATAATTTTCTTATGTCATATAGTAAGCATTCAAGTTGATAAACAAGGTCTATAAATATTCAAACTAGACAAATCATGTATCTATACCCCTAACCCCTAAACTCTGTCTTATGAAGTCAAGCATGAAGAGAAGTGGTTTTGGGTTTCAAACATGGAAATATAAAAAAAGCTTCATTTTAGAGTGACTAAGAAGGATCCATGCTTACCTTTTCATTTTCATATTTTAAACTTGTATAAATCATTGTCAAACCTAGGATTTGTCCAAGATACAAATGGGCACAAATTTAAAAAAAAATCAGAAAAATGAAAAACAAAAGCACATAGTCTTCTTGTGTCATATCGTAAGCATTCAAGTTGATAAACAAGGTCTAGATATATCCAAACCAGACAAATCATGTATCTACCCCCTGTCGATCTTATGAAGTCTAGCATGAAGAGAAGTCGTTTTGGGTTTCAAACATGGAAATTTCAAGAACATCCCAAAAGCTTCATTTTAGAGTGACTAAGAAGGATCAAGGCTTACGTTTTCATTTTCATGTTTTAAACTTGTTTAAATCCTGGTCAAATCTAGGATTTGACCAAGATTCAAATGGGCATAAAATAAAATAAGCAGAAAAATGAAAAACCAAAGCACATAGTCTTCTTATGTCATATAGTAAACATTAACATTGATAAACAAGGTATATAAATATTCAAACTAGACAAATCATGTATCTATACCCCTAACCCCTAAACTCTGTCTTATGAAGTCAAGCATGAAGAGAAGTGCATGGTTTTGGGTTTCAAACATGGAAATTTCAAAAAACTCCCAAAAACATCATTTTAGAGTGACTAAGAAGGATACATTCTTCCCTTTTCATTTTCATGTTTATACTTGTTTAAATCTTAGTCAAACCTAAGATTTTTACAAGATTCAAATTTGCATCAAAATTCCAAAAAAAAGAAAATTGAAAAACCAAAGCACATAGTTTTCTTATGTCATATAGTAAGCATTTAAGTTGATAAACAAGGCCTAGACATATTCAAACAAGAAAAATCATGTATCTACCCCTACCCCTAAACTACTTGTCTTGTGTAGTTAAGCATGAAGAGAAGTGGTTTTGGGTTTCAAACATGGAAATTTCAAAAACCTCCCAAAAGTTCATAAACAAGGTCTAGACATATTTTTTATTTTATGCCCATTTGAATCTTGGTCAAATCCTAGCTTTGACCATGATTTAAACAAGTTTAAAACCTGAATATGAAAAAGTAAGCATGTATCGTCGTAGTCACTCCAAAATGAAGCTCGGTCTTGAGAGGGTTTACGAAATTTCCATGTTTGAAACCAAAAACCACGTACTTATCTTCATGCTTGACTTCATAAGACAGAGTTAGGGGTTAGGGGTAGCTTGATACATGATTTTTCTGGTTTGAATATGTCTAGACCTTGTTTATCAGCTTGAATGCTTACTATATGACATAAGAATACTATGTGCCTTGATTTTCCATTTTTTATTTTTTCTGAATTTTTATGCCCATTTGAATCTTGGTCAAATCCTAGGTTTGGCCATGATTTAAACAAGTTTAAAACATGAATATGAAAAAATAAGCATATATCCTTCTTAGTCACTCCAAAATGTAGATCTTGGTAGGGTTTTTAAAATCTCCATGTTTGAAACCAAAACCACTTCTCTTCATGCATGCTTGACTTCATAAGACAGAGTTTAGGGTTAGGGGTAGCTAGATACTTGATTTTTCTAGTTTGAATATGTCTAGACATTGTTTATCAACTTAATTGAATGCTTACTATATGACATAAGAAGACTATGTGCCTTGGTTTTTCATTTATTTTGATTTATTTTGAATTTTTATGCCCATTTGAATCTTGGTCAAATCCTAGGTTTGACCATGATTTAAACAAGTTTAAAACATGAATATGAAAAATTAAGCATGTATCATTCTTAGTCACTCCAAAATGTAGCTTTTGGGAGGGTTTTTGAAATTTCCATGTTTGAAACCAAAAAACCGCGTACTTCTCTTCATGCTTGACTTCATAAGACAGAGTTTGGGGATAGGGGTAGCTTGATACATGAATTTTCTGGTTTGAATATGTCTAGACCTTGTTTATCAACTTAATTGAATGCTTACTAGATGACATAAGATGACTATGTGCATTGGTTTTTCATTTTATTGTTTTTTTTATTTTTATGCCCATTTGAATCTTGGTCAAATCCTAGGTTTGACCATGATTTAAACAAGTTTAAAACATGAATATGAAAAATTAAGCATGTATCCTTCGTAGTCACTCCAAAATGAAGCTCGATCTTGAGAGGGTCTTTGAAATTTCCATGTTTGAAACCAAAAAACCACGTACTTCTCTTCATGCTAGACTTCATAAGATAGAGTTTGGGGTTAGGGGTAGCTTGATACATAAATTTTCTGGTTTGAATATGTCTAGACATTGTTTATCAACTTAATTGAATACTTAATTACTAGATGACATAAGATGACTATGTGCATTGGTTTTTCATTTTTTTTGAATTTTTATGCCCATTTGAATCTTGGTCAAATCCTAGGTTTGACCATGATTTAATCAAGTTTAAAACATGAATATGAAAAATTAAGCATCTATCCTTCTTAGTCACTCCAATATGTAGCTCTTGGGAGGGGTTTTGAAACTTCCATGCTCTTGAAAACCAAAAACCACTTCTCTTCATGCATGCTTGACTTCATAAGACATAGTTTAGGGTTACGGGGTATATAGATACATGATTTTCCTGCTAGTTTTAATATGTCTAGACCTTGTTTATCAATTTAATTGAATGCTCACTATATGACATGAGCTTGAGACCTTGGTTTTAATTTTTTTTATACCCATTTGATTCTTCGTCAACAAATCCTAGGTTTGTTGACCTAGATTTGAACAAGTTTAAAACATGAATATGAAAAGGTAAGCATGTATGCTTCTTAATTAGTCACTCCAAAATGAAGCTCTTGGGAGGGTTTTTGAAATTTCCATGATTGAAACCAAAAACCACTTCTCTTCATGCTTGACTTCATAAGTCAGGGTTTAGGGATATATAGGGGGTAGATACATGATTTTTCTGGTTTGAATATGTCTAGAGCTTGTTTATCAACTTAATTGAATGCTTACTATATGACATAAGAAGACTATATTGTTTATCAACTTAATTGAATGCTTACTATATGACATAAGAAGACTATGTGCCTTGATTTTTCATTTTTTCTAAATTTTGCCATTTGAATATTGGTCAAATCCTAGGTTTGACCATGATTTAAACAAGTTTAAAACATGAATATGAAAAATTAAACATGTATCCTTTGTAGTCACTCCAAAATGAAGCTCGATCTTGAGAGGGTTTTTGAAATTTCCATGTTTGAAACCAAAAAACCACGTACTTCTCTTCACTCTAGACTTCATAAGACAGAGTTTGGGGTTAGGGGTAGCTTGATACATAAATTTTCTGGTTTGAATATGTCTATACATTGTTTATCAACTTAATTGAATGCTTACTAGATCGATGACATAAGATGACTATGTGCATTGGTTTTTCATTCTTTTTGAATTTTTATGCCCATTTGAATCTTGGTCAAATCCTAGGCTTGACCATGATTTAATCAAGTTTAAAACATGAAAATGAAAATTTAAGCATATATCCTTCTTAGTCACTCCAATATGTAGCTCTTGGGAGGGTTTTTGAAATTTCCATGCTTGAAAACCAAAAACCACTTCTCTTCATGCATGCTTGACTTCATAAGACATAGTTTAGGGTTAGGGGGTAGATACATGATTTTCCTGCTAGTTTGAATATGTCTAGACCTTGTTTATCAATCTAATTGAATGCTTACTATATATGACATGAGCAGACCTTGGTTTTAATTTTTTTATACCCATTTGATTCTTCGTCAAATCCTAGGTTTGTTGACCTAGATTTGAACAAGTTTAAAACATGAATATGAAAAAAGTAAGCAGGTACGCTTCTTAATTAGTCACTCCAAAATGAAGCTCTTGGGAGGGTTTTTGAAATTTCCATGTTTGAAACCAAAAACCACTTCTTCTCTTCATGCTTGACTTCATATGTCAGGGTTTATGGATATATAGGGGGTAGATACATGATTTTTCTGGTTTGATATGTCTAGACCTTGTTTATCAACTTAATTGAATGCTTACTATATGACATAAAAGACTATGTGTCTTGATTTTTCATTTTTTAAATTATGCCCATTTGAATCTTGGTCAAATCCTAGGTTTGACCATGATTTACTCAAGTTTAAAACATGAATATGAAAATTAAGCATGTATCCTTCATAGTCACTCCAAAATGAAGCTCTTAAGAGGGTTTTTGAAATTTCCATGTTTGAAACCAAAAAACCACGTACTTCTCTTCATGCTTGACTTCATAAGACAGAGTTTGGGGTTAGGGGTAGCTTGATACATGATTTTTCTCGTTTGAATATGTCTAGACCTTGTTATCAACTTAATTGAATGCTTACTATATATATGACATAAGAAGACTGTGTGCTTTGGTTTTTCATTTTTCTGATTTTTATTTATTTTTGATGCCCATTTGAATCTTGGTCAGATCCTAGGTTTGACCAAGATTTAAACAAGTTTAAAACATGAAAATGAAAAGGGAAGCATTTATCCTTCTTAGTCACTCTAAATGAAGTTTTTGGGATGTTTTTGAAATTTCCATGTTTGAAACCCAAAACCACTTCTCTTCATGCTTGACTTCATAAGACAAAGTTTAGGGTTAGGGGTAGATACATGATTTGTATGGTTTGAATATGTGTAGACCTTGTTTATCAACTTGAATGCTTACTATATGACATAAGAAAACTACGTATGTGCTTTGGTTTTTCATTTTTCTGTTTTTATTTTTGAATTTTCCGCCCATTTGAATCTCTGTCAAATCCTAGGTTTGACCAAGATTTAAACAAGTTTAACACGTGAAAACGAAAAGGTAAGCATGGATCCTTCTTAGTCACTCCAAAATGTACCAATTGATAGATGTGTTAACTTTGCTTCATGGAAAAAATAATGTCATGTAAATGAGTTAACTTGGATTTCCTACCCTTGAATCCATAGGAAACTTTGTTCTAATGCACTATAATAATCAACCGAGGTTTTTACACCAACAGGTCTGTCACTTACGTGTGGTTCCCATGCGTGAGGTCCCACACTTCAGTGAGCACAAGTCACGTGCAATAGGTACGCAAACTCCCAGCCATTTTCTTTGTCAAGAGAAGACGCATCAGGATGCGTATTGGAAGTCTCTGGGTCCTTCAGGATCCTTCAGTTGTCCCTCTCACAAAAAAAAATCTCTCATTCTCGGCCTCGCTCAACTCGCTCGCTCGCTCGCACCTCCTGCTCACTGACAAACCCTGCACAACAGTCAACATCATCGCACGAAAAAGGGGAGACACCATAATGCTCTCCCTCCTTCTTCTCTCCTTCCGAGTTTCACTCGACGGGCAAACACATATGTGCTGCATAGTAGAGTAATAATAAAAAGGTATGTAGAAAAATCGACCTACGAATCTATAATTAAATAGGTTAAACAAGGGTTTTGCCCAGTACTACAGATCAAGGTTCAAAAAAATCCAACTACGGGGTTCAAACAACCCCATTTCTAATCAAAGAATTTTTTCGACGTCATCCAAATGGCCTCAAACTATACCATGGGCGGATCCAGACTATAGCCAAGGGGGGCAGCCGCCCCCACTCAATTTTTCTGAAACCTTGTACTGTACTTAGAAATATGTTAAGCTAAAGGCTGGTTTGCCCGCACTTAGAAATATGCCATTTGTGTCCACCATACCTACCTACTACATGGTATTTTCCGTCATTCCAAAGTATATTGCTTGAGTGCTACCTTTAAAATTCCATCATTCACCTTTGCAATATATAGCTCATGGGACAAATAGCTTAAAAACTATTGTGGTATTGAATATGTAATTATGCACTTTATCTCTTATTAAGTTGCTTGTTGTGCGATAACCATGTTTACTGGGGACGCCATCAACTACTCTTTGTTGAATATCATGTGAGTTGCTATGCATGTTCGTCTTGTCTGAAGTAAGAGCGATCTACCACCTTATGGTTAAGCATGCATATGTTAGAGAAGAACATTGGGCCGCTAACTAAAGCCATGATCCATGGTGGAAGTTTCAGTTTTGGACATATATCCTCAATCTCAAATGAGAAAATTATTAATTGTTGTTACATGCTTATGCATAAAAGAGGAGTCCATTATCTGTTGTCTATGTTGTCCCGGTATGGATGTCTAAGTTGAAGAATAATCAATAGCGAGAAATCCAATGCGAGCTTTCTCCTTAGACACTTTATGCAGATAGGCATAGAGGTACCCCTTTGTGACACTTGGTAAAAGCAGTGCATTGTGATGATCCATTAGTCAAGCTAATTAGGACAAGGTGCGGGCACTATTAGTACACTATGCATGAGGCTTGCAACTTATAAGATATAATTTACATGATGCATATGCTTTATTACTACCGTTGACAAAATTGT
The DNA here is from genome assembly GCF_019359855.2 of Lolium perenne. Lineage (NCBI taxonomy): Eukaryota > Viridiplantae > Streptophyta > Magnoliopsida > Poales > Poaceae > Lolium > Lolium perenne. Next base: position 73,098 of record NW_027249029.1, on the reverse strand, counting down.
TTCATGTTTTCAAAATCAAAGCTCTAGCACAAATATAGCAATCGATGCTTTCCTCTTTGAAGGACCACTCTTCTACTTTTCAATGTTGAGTCAGTTCACCTATTTCTCTCCACCTCAAGAAGCAAACACTTGTGTGAACTGTGCATTGATTCCTACATATTTGCTTATTGCACTTATTATATTACTCTATGTTGACAATATCCATGAGATATACATGTTACAAGTTGAAAGCAACCGCTGAAACTTAATCTTCTTTGTGTTGCTTCAATGCCTTTACTTTGAATTATTGCTTTATGAGTTAACTCTTATGCAAGACTTGTTGATGCTTGTCTTGAAGTGCTATTCATGAAAAGTCTTTGCTTTATGATTCAGTTGTTTACTCATGTCATTACCATTGTTTTGATCATTTGCATTCACTACATATGCTTTACAAATAGTATGATCAAGTTTATGATGGCATGTCACTCGAGAAATTATACGTATTTATCGTTTTACCCGCTCGGGACGAGCAGAACTAAGCTTGGGGATGCTGATACGTCTCAGACGTATCGATAATTTCTTATGTTCCATGCCACATTATTGATGTTATCTACATGTTTTATGCACACTTTATGTCATATTCGTGCATTTTGGAACTAACCTATTAACAAGATCTTAGAAGTGCCGGTTCACTGTTTTACGCTGTTTTTGGTTTCAGAAATCCTAGTAACGAAATATTCTCGGAATCGGATGAAATCAACGCCGAGGTTCCTATTTTCCCAGGAACCATCGAGAACACCCGAGAGCCGCCGAGAGGAGCCACGGGGGCCCCACACCACACTCGGCGGCGCAGGGGGCCGCGCCGCCCTATGGTGTGGGCCCCCCAGAAGCCCTCCTGCGCCGCCTCTTCGCCTATATAAAGCCCCTGACCTAAAAACCTCGATGTTGGGGGGATAACCCCCGGTATGCCAAAGGCATGCCAAACCGGATGGTTTGAGCCATCGAGATACTTAGGTTTAATGTTCTTGCTTAGGAAGCCTAGTAGGAATCCGGGAGAGCAAGGCTAAGCCGGTATCCCCAAAGGGAGTATCTTGGGACCCGGTATAAAAGATCTGGGAAAGGAGAGCACTTTCGGCGGAGACTGGTCAAAGATTCTCTTGAGCAAGAAGACAAGGATGAGCTAAGCCAAGTAACTTTATTGAGCCACGGCGCCAAAGAGAGAGGTGACGGAGAAAGAAGCCGGGGACGTCGGCTTCTATGATAAAAGAAGGCCCCGGTGTCATCTATGATTAAAGTAGCTTTGTACGATGGCCGATTAAAGTAGCTTTGTACGATATATCTGTAAAGTAGTTTGTCCGATCAAAGATGCCATTAGGGTTTCTTGCGTGTAAGCCACCCTCTCCCCTATATAAGGAGAGGGGGCAGCCCATCTTCACGGGCAAGTATGTACGCGTGTATGTAGGAAGGCGAGCACAGTAACTTGTGTGAATCTATGAACATGGTGATCTAGAGGAGTTCTTCCTTGTGTCTTTCTTCTTCAACCTCTGGCCTTGGCCAAGTTCTTGAGGAAACCATCCGGAATCTCTTCCCACCTGATCGCAAACCCTCCCCCGAATCCTCTTGCGTCCATTCGGCCCCAATCTAAGCCATCCTATGGCATCTGCTCGTTCACCACGACGACAGTTGGCGCCCACCGTGGGGCATGAAGTGGCGCTTGATGGAGTTCACATTCGGGCGGGCGTTCTCGAGATCTCGGCGGCGTACGGTGTCCGCGTTGGTGCGAGCATCTACGCCATGGACTTCATCAACGACAACGGGCTGCTTCGCCAACGGCGCGTCTTCCCAAGAACGGCCGCATCATCGAGTTCGGCAGCCATCGCGTCTCACTTCGGCACCGTCCCCGTGCGCCGGCGCCTCTCGCCAGTCTTTGAGTGGGCTGGACCCGCCAAGATGGCTCTGTGCTGGCCGCGCCGCCGGCAGCGTCGAGGTAATGATGACCGGTGTGGCTGGATCATACCATCGTTTTTGGTTGGACCGGCAAGAATCTGGCTAAACAACTTGCCGGCAGGAAGCATAAATGGCTGGCTGGATTTTGAGGAGGCCTTTGTGAGCAATTTCAGCAGCACCTATCAGAGGCCAAACAGGCCGCAGCAACTTGCTCTGTGCGTGCAACGCCCGAACGAAACAGACCGGGATTATCTAGCCCGGTGGAACACCACAAGGAACTCCTGTGAGGGGGTGATCGAGGCACAAGCCATTGCTTGGTTTAGCAGTGGATGCAGAAGAGGATCACCGTTGTGGCAAAAGTTGCAGCGCAACATGCCGAACTGCGTTGGCGAGATGATACGATGTGGCGGATAGCTATGCGTTGGGAGACCCAACGCAACCGCGCAGCCGGAGCCGGAGCAATTGCGCCACGAACAACACCGGGACAACGGAATAACAAAAGAAGGGAAGATTTTCCGGATCGAAGGTGCGGTCCGCAGCAAGTTGCTGTGCAGAAACTTTGAGGCCAGCGACGACGAGGCAAAAAACCAGATCGCAGCCATGGGCGGGTCCTAAGAAACAATGGGTGGAAAAGAAACCCTGGGTCCGGAAGAAGAGCTGCAAGAACCCGCGAAATACACCATGGAAGCTGCCATGGATCAACCTTCTTGCCGGTGGCACATGCCGAATCCGGCACATCCGTCAAACCATCGACGAAGGATTGTACCTGGACCAAGTACTTGATGCAAAAAGGAACAGTGAAAGATGCGCGGCCACCGCAAGACATGCAGCGGCAGCAACAGCAGCTACCGCCACCACCACCACTTACCGGGGCAAACGCCTTACCGGTGCAGCCAAGCCGGCAGCGATACCGGCAAGTTAACCGGGTGGAGCAAAATGATAACCAGCCACCTCCACCAGGCACCTTTAAGTAGGAATGTTTACGAAGATCCGCATACGTCTTTGTGTTGTCTTTATCAACGAGCCAACAGACCAGGCAAAGTGTACACCGGCGCTCCATGGAGGTCAATCTTTGTGATGCTGGCCAGTTCCCAAGTACATGATGTGGTCCAATCAGGAAATTACCTGGTCATCCAAGGATCACCCAAAGATCATGCCGAATCCGGGTGGATATGCTCTTGTTGTGGACCCGATCATGAAAGGGCCGCAAACTCGAGTGAAGTTCAGCAAGGTGCTGATAGACAATGGCGGTAGCATCAACATCATGTACAAGCACACCATGCAAACGCTGGGCATAACAGAAAACATGCTTCAGCCAACGCGCACAACGTTCCATGGGATCGTCCCTGGCTTGTCTTGTGCCCCGATAGGAAAAGTTCGGGTGGACGTGGCATTTGGAGGGCGTGACAATTGCCGGGTGGAAAATCTGGAGTTTGAGGTGGTGGATCTGGACAGTCCCTACCATGCATTCTTTGGGGAGACCGGCGTTGGCTGCTTTCATGGCCACCACTCATACGGCTTACCTCAAGATGAAGATCTTAGGCACCTCGTGGGCCATTGAGCGTGGTGGGAAACTATAAGATCTCACCGCGCATCTGCCGGATCAAACCTAGCGAGAATCGCTTGGTGATCGCGGAGGAAAAGAAAGAATGCAGACGACTGTTGCGCTGGCTCAATCCTCACAAATGAGTTTGGCGGCAATGAGTGAAAACATGTGCACACAGGCATTCAAGCCAACCAATGAAAAAAATAACATTGTGCTGGATCCGGCTTACCCAGGAGCGCACCGTTCGTATCGGCGCCGGCCTTGATCAAGCATAGGAAAGCGCGCTCGTCGGCTTCCTCCGTGAGAATCGGAATATCTTTGCCTGGTCAATGATGATTTGGTAGGTGTTCAGGGAGCTGGCTGAGCACTCTCTAAACGTCCAGGAAAGATGCCAAGCCGGTGCGGCAACCACTTGCGTCGGTTCGTGAAGACGAGAAGAAAGATCATAGGAGAAGAAGTAACCAAGCTGCTTGTGGGATTCATTGTGGAGGTCACGCACACTGAGTGGCTGGCCAATCCGGTAATGGTTGAAAAGAAGAAAGATGAGAACACGGAGGCAAAAGCTCGAAGGTGTGGCGCATGTGCATCGACTACACCAACTTTGAACAAAGGCTTGCCCAAGAGATCCTTTTCCTTTGCCACGAGATCGATCAAGTGATTGATTCAAGCTGCTGGAGTGTGAGTTGTTGTCCTTCTGGATGCCTATTCCGGTTTCCACCAAATTCCCTTAAAAAGGAAGATCAAATAAAAACATGCGTTCATTACCCCGCACGACGGGCTTATTGCTATGTCACTATGCCTTTTGGGTTGCATGGCAACGCCGGTTGCAACGTATGCGCTGTGATGCAAAAATGCTTGTTTGATCAAATTGGAAAAAATGTGCAAGTCTATGTGGATGACATCGTGATAAAAACTAAGGTAAAAAACACTTTAATCGATGACATCAAACGAAACATTCGATAACCTAAGGCGGTTCCGGATGAAACTCAATCCGGCAAAATGTACCTTTGGTGTCCAGCCAGGCAATTTGCTCGGTTTTCTGGTTTCAAGCCGGGGCATAGAGGTTAATCCGGTAAAGATCCGGCGATAGAAAGAATGGCTATCCTCGAGAGTTAAAAGATGTGCAAAAGTTTACCGGAAGCTTGGCATCGTTGAGCGGTTTGTAAGCAGGTTGGGAGAAAAAGCTACTGCCACTCTATGCTCTCATGAAGAAATCGACACGTTCGTCTGGACCCCTCGAAATGCAGCCAGAGCGTTTAAGGAGCTAAAAACGATGCTAGCCACAGCACCCATATCGGCTTCACCTCTAGAAAGGGAGCCTATCTGTTATACATAGCAGCAACAAACCGGGTTGTGAGTGTAGTGGTTGTGGTTGAAAGAGAAGAGGAAGAAAAACCGTCAGGCCGAGTATACTACTTGAGCGAGGTGCTCTCCCTCTCAAAACAAAACTACCCTCACTTCCGAGAAAATGACTTATGGCGTGTACATGGCCGCCACAAAACTCAAGCACTACTTTGAGGAGCACCCCATGAAGGTGGTGAGTGAAGCACCAATTTCCGAGCATCATGTGCAACAAAGATGCAGCCGGCCGGATTGCAAAATAGGGCGATCCAGGATATCACCGTACGCGCCGGTATATGAAAGAAGAGATGCCATAAAATCACGGGCTTTGGCTGATTTCCTTGTTGATTGGGCGGAGATGCAATACAAACCGAGATCGGAGGATAGAATACGGAAGATGCACTTTGATGGATCTAAGCTCAAGGAAGGTCTAGGTGCCGGTGTGGTGCTTACTTCACCAAAAGGAGACCACCTCAGGTATGTTTTGCAAGTACATTTCAGGGCATCGAACAATGTCGCTGAATATGAAGCTTTGATCCATGGGCTTAAGGTCGCAAAAGAAATCGGTGCACACCGGATCATTTGCTATGGCGATTCAGACCTTGTGGTACAGCAGTGCTTTCGGAGATTGGGATGCAAAAGACGCCAACATGGCCTCGTATCGGTTTCACGTGCAAAGATTGTCGGATTCTTGAAGGATGTGAGTTTCACCATGTGCTGCGACGAGAAAATGAAGCAGCGGATGCTTTGTCCAAGTTGGGCTCATCTAGGCAAGAAATTCCTCCAGGAATAGCTTTGGCTCACTAAGAGTGCCATCGATCAAGCCGAGCCCGGAATCGGAATCAATTTTTGTACCCGAGTCACACGTAGTACCATGGATATCGATGAAGGGAACAGGGGAACACTCCAAGCAGCTCGGGGCTGCTCCGGTAGGCTTCGGGAGCTATTTGTACCCATCTGGGAAGAAGCGATGCTGGTAGATAGCATGGAGATAGATGCACCGTGTTTTTGGTTAGAAATACCATCATGGGTTAAACCTATTAAGGAATTCCTGATCAGCGGCACCTTGCCGGTGACGAAAATGAATCAAGGAGGATACAAAGAAGGTCCAAAGCTTACACATTCATCAATGGTGAGGTGTACAGAGAGAAGCGTTACGGTGTCCTTCAAAGATGTGTGGAACAGGAGGAAGGAAAAGAAATGCTTGAGGAAATTCACCAAGGAGAATGTGGGCATCATGCTTCATCAAGGGCTTTGGTAGCAAAAGTATTCCGGCATGGGTTCTATTATTGCTTGCTTTGGAGGACAATGAGGATTTGGTAAGAAAATGCAACGGCTGCGAGGTACGCCAAGCAAAACCATACCCTGACGATCAGGTTTAAAGACAATACCGCTAACATGGCCATTCGCTGTTTGGTGCCTTGACATGGTTGGACCATTCAAAGCGCAAGAAGCGGCATGACTCACATCTTGGTCATGGTGGATAAGTTCACCAAGTGGCTGGAAGTAAAACCTATACGCAAAGTGTGATGGGCATACAGCTGTGAAATTCTTGAAAGATGTCATTTTGCGGTATGGATACCCGCACAGATCATCAGCGATAACGGAACCAACTTTGCTCAAGGTGAGTTCAAAAGGTTACGTGAAGAAAAGAACATCGGTTGGATTTGTGCTCGTGGCACATCCACAGGGCAATGGCCAAGTAGAAAGAATGAATGCCTTGGTGCTTTCCGGTATCAAGCCTAGACTCATTGATGCGGTGGAAAAGTCAGGGATGTTGGCTCGATGAGCTACCATCGATCTTTGGAGTATAAGAACAACTCCAAACGGTCTCTCTGGGATACACTCCCTTCTTCATGGTTTATGGAGCGAAGCGGTGATACCAACCGATATCATCCATGATTCACCAAGGGCAGCTCTATCTTGAGCAAGAGGTCAAGAGGCGAGAAAACGATGTGGACTTGCTAGAAGAAGCAAGAGAGCTGGCTTTGGCAAGAACAGCCATTTACCGACCAAAACCTAAGACGCTATCATAACGGAAGGTTAACCCAAGAGTTTTCCGGGAAGGAGATCTTGTACTTAGCACAGTGCGGCGCTGCTGAAGGCGGCATAAGCTTTGCCACGCAGTGGGAAGGTCCCTTCATTGTAAGCAGGTGCTTCACAATGATGCATACTACTTGATAGATGCACGGGAATGGAAGAAAGGAAAGGCGGACAGTCCGTGCGAGGAGAACAAGCGTCCATGGAACGTAGCTCTGTTGCGTCCTTTCTACTCTTGAAGTGGTGGTGTAAGAAGTTCCTTTTTGTACCTTATATGCTATGAATAAAGATGCCGAACCTTGAGTGAATCTCGGGGACTACCCCAACTTAAGTTGCATGTAACTTGTCTATTTTTTCAGTTTACAGGTTGCTTATTGAATGTTTTTTCTTTCCGGTTTAGTAGTGTGCTAAATCCTACCGGAGTCTTCGACTCTGCTGCTGTCCATAAACCGGCTTCATGGCAAGCAAGATAAACCGGTAGGGGATAAGCACATGAAGCTGCGAAAAGGGAGAGCAGGAAAGAACAATCTGAAAAATTTAATTAACCCCGGTTAAACCGGTTTTTGCAAAATTTCAAAGTTATTTCTAAGTTCAAGAAGATGCTTGTTTGGTGAAAGAACCTTGTGCTCATACGCCAAAGAACGCCCGAGAGAAAGTGCAGAGCCAAGGCAAAAGAACCAAGTATGCATCAAATTGGATGCGGAAGCAATTGAGAAATCTTTGCGGTGCGGGATAAAGCGGAACCAAAAGCAAAATATGCTAAGGCAAACTCATAAGTACTTAGCTACCGGTATAACTTACCGGTAGGAAATGTTGTAGCACAACCACAGCAAAACTTAAGTTTTACATCATAAGCCCCGGCATTCCGGCAGAATATACTGAATATTGTCTTAAAGCAAGGACCAAGATATAATGAGCAAACACTTCAAAGGAAATCATCATGCAGCAGGGCTTCGGAGGAGCATCGCCGGCACCAGCATCGCCAGGACCTCTTCTTCGGCTTCACCCTCCTCCTCGTCGAGATGTCCAGTGACGCCCCGGGAGGGGAGGATGAAGGTGCGCATGTCGGCATACTCCGCGATGCGGTGCAGCGCGATCCTGCCGCTTGGCGGAGAGGATCGGGTCCGGATCCGTTCTGCGCCTTCGCGCACGCCGGTAAGCGTCCAGATTGAGCTCCGGGTACCGGGAGCGGGCGACGCGGAGGGCGGAGTCCGCTCCAGCGCGGGCAGCGAGAGCAACGCCACTCGCGGATCCTCCTGCCGGCACCTTTCAGACGGTCGCTGATGAGGGAGAAGGTGTCCGGCACCTCCTCGCCAGGCCATAAAGTCCTGTATAGCTGGGTAGCTACATCAGGGATGTCCAAAAGATTGCGGTCTATGCAGCGCATATGGGACACCCGCGCGTTAAGCGCGACAGATGGTCCTTGGGCGTCCATGGCACGGTAAGATCCGCTTGGCCTTTGTCCTTGCGCTGCGCGTCGACCTTCTTGACGGCATACCTCTGCGAGTCCGGAAAGAGGCCTGTGCAAAGAAAGAAAAAGCTTAAGGAAAAGAGTCCGGAAGAAAAGAGGCAGGAAGAAAAGAGACAGGAAGAAAAGAGACCGGAGAGAAAAGAATCCGGAAGAAGAGAGACCGGACGGAAAGATAGCGGAAACAAAAATGGGGTCGAAGGAAAAAAAAGGCTCGTATACGGTAGTCAAAGTGTAAAAGAAAACAACTTACGGAGGGCAAGTGTGTCGGTGCACGGGATCAGCTGATCGCACTCCTTGTGCCCCTCCTCCAGCCGCGCGACCTTCTCCTCGGCACCCTTAGGGCCTTGGCCATCTCCTCCAGCTCTGCCCGCAACACCACGGTGGCATTGCAGGCATTCTCCGAGCCTCGTCCAACTTGGCCGCTGCGGTCACTTCAGCGGCCTTGAGGGCCTTGGCGTGGTCAAGCCCGACTGAATCAGCGAGACTTGAGCTCCTGGTAGCTGGTCTTGAGGGCGTTTAGCTCCTCCTGGTGCTGAGGCTGAGCTCATCCTTCTCCTATGCTTAGGAAAAATGAGTGTTAGCAAGGTTACACTAGTAAAGCTGAAAAGAAACCAAGTTCAAAGGAGAAAGGAAAAAATAGTACGTTGGGCCGTGGTGAGCTGCTCCTTGAGAGCATCGATGGAAGCTTAGGGATCAACTGTTGAACAGAAATTGTAAGTGTCACAAGGAAAAAAGGTTTCCGGTAGCAAAGATGCCGGTAGAATAAAAACTCACCTTGGCACTTGTCATGTGCCTCGAGCGAGCTCCGGTGCTCCCATAAAAGCTCCTCGAAGAGGGCCTTCCAGTGTCAGCGGTGACTTTGTTCAAGAAAAAGAAGAAATGAGTTAAGTTTTGCGCTAAGAACAAAGTTCTTAACCGAAACTCGGAGAATTGGCGATGCGGTTTCCGCGTTTTTAAGATAAAGTTTTGCGCTAAGAACAAAGTTCTTAACTCGAAACTTCGGGATTAGCAGGCCGGTTTTGCGCGTTTTTAAGATAAAGTTTTGCGCTAAGAACAAAGTTCTTAACCCGAAACTTCGGAATTTGGCAGTGCCGGTTTTGCGCGTTTCTAAAGTAAATTATGTGTTAAGGAGAAGATGTTTAACCCGAAACTGGGGATTTGGCAGTGCCGGTTTCGCTAAAAACTTAAGTTAAGTTTTGCGCTAAGAGCTGCGCTCTCACCACAAAACTCGGGGACTGGGAAGATAGACAAGAGAGAAACCGGCATGAAACTAAGGAAAAGATAAAGCAGAACCAGGAAAGCGAAGAAAGCGGCAAAGATTGAAAGTCAGTACTACATACCGTCGATTGTTCGTGGAATCGTACCACGCGCTGTCAAGCTCTTTTACGGCAGCCGGGAGCCGCATGAAGTGCTCCTCGAACACCGATCCGACGGGATCAGTGCCGGCAGCCGGTCCTTGCCCATTCCGCGGGTCGCCGGAGTGACGTCCGCGGCGTTCCACTTTGAGCATAGGGCAGGAGGTGCCCGGGTCCCGGCCTTGGCGCTGGAACTCGCGTGATGCGGCCGAGGAGGCCGGTGGCCTTCATGCTGGCACCTTTGGCGGCCTTGGAGACGTGCGGCACCAAGGGCTGCTGGCCGCCCGAAGGCGGCTTGAGGCCGTCGCCTTCCCCTTGATGAGCTTGGAAGGCTTGGGCGGCGGTGCAGTAGAGGGGGCCCCGGAGGTCTTGGCCGGCGGCGCGCCAGGAGCGGCTTTGGAAGGCTGGGCGCGAGGATCCTCCGGCGGAGGCATGACGATGGTGCGTGGAGAAGGGGAGCGCTAGGAGCGTCACCGTGTTAGAACCTTCCAGCGCGGAAGATTCCGGCGCGGAAGTTGTCTTTTCAAGGACGGGAGGAGCGGGAGGCTCCGCCCGCCGGCAGCTTCTTCTTCTCCGGCGCCGGTGTTGCTGGCTTGCGCGCGGTGTCTTGGTGTTCAGGGAGGAAGGAGAGATCCTCCCTCCGTGCGGTGATCCGACGGTGAAGGGGCCGCACGCCCCGAATTTGTTGCGCCCCCGAAAGAGAGGCAGAGGTGTTGCCGACACCAGATGGTGCCGGGAGCTTGAACGAGGAGGAGGGGTTGAGGTCCTTGCGGATCTCGAGCCCGATGGCCTTGGGCCAAGCTTGAGAGCGGGGCTGAGAAAAAGAAAAAGACAAGTGGTTGAGAAGAAGCAACCGGAAAAAGAACTTAGCAAAAAAGGAGGCAAGCCGGAAAATGAAATTACCGGAAGCGGTTGGCATCGCTTTGCGCCCGTAGCGGCGCACGCCACTTCTTTCTCCCCCACGGGCTCCGTCCGGAAGCGCTTGGAGGGAGGAGCATGGCTGGAGCCGGCGGTAGATGCCGGCTGCTTGTTCTTACGGCCCTGGGCCATGAGTTTGTCCACAAACTCAGTGCCGGCCTCGGCGCGCAGGGCGGCACGCGCTCGTGGATCTGTGAGTTGGATATGGCTAAGAAGCAATTCGCAAGAAAGCGATAATGGCAAAGTATAAGAAGCCGGAAAAGAAAATACCTCGAGCACAACCAGCTCCTCCGGATTTCCGGTGGGCTCCGGTGGGTCCCGGCCAAGGCGCGCAGCCGGAGTCTTCCCCATCTTCAGATCCTTCCAAAAGATGTAGGGATCCGGGTCGAAGGAGTCAAGGGCACGCTTCCGGAGAGGTCCTCGCGGCTCTGCCTGGATAGAGGGGAAGCGGTCCACGGCAGCTGAAACAAGGTAAAAGATGGTTAGCAAAGCAGAAACTTAGGCAAAGACAACCCCAAATTGCGCAATCTCTTACTTCTTGGGTCGGACGGTTAGAGAAAGCGAGGGAAAGGAGGCCCCATTCCCACGCAAAAGGCATAGCGGTTTGACAAATCTGCTTGGCCTTGAGAACAACGTCTTTCTTGCTGAGAGCGCGGCTGTGATCTTGGTAGGATCGCTGGGCCATACATCTCGCTCATCCTATGTGCGCGGCGCTTCGAGGAAGCACCCGGCGCGATATGAAAGTCCGGATGATATCGTCGTAACAGATGTTGGTCTCCTTCTTGAAGAGGCCAAGAAACGCACTACCGGTTGGTTTCCGGCGTGTTCGTCCTTGGGTTGTAGCTCCAGTTGGTTCCTCTTGGGGGCCCCGCTTGATATGGAGGAAGATTGATGCGATCAAGCGCGGCGAGGTGTTCTTCACGTAAAAGAAAGTTCCTTGCAGTGCGGCAAGACTCGAGGCGGAAAGCTTAAGAAAAGTGCTCCCTTGGCGGGAGCCGACGATGCGGGAGCCGCCTTTGCACGGGCGGCTTGGGCTTGGGGATCTCCTTGCCCTGGACGGAGTTGATCCGCGAGGTTGAAGAAACGGGCAAACGTCTCACGAGTGGGACGAATGCCGATGTAAGCCTCCATGAAGGTGGCATAACAAGAAAGATAGAAAAGGGCGTTGCCGGGAAGGTGGTGAGGTTGGAGATCGTAGAAATCCAGGAAATCCCGGAAAAAGTAGAGCGGGAAGGCCGAAGCCGCGCTCAAAGTGAGCGAGAAAAACAACATGCTCGTCGTCTTCCGGATCCGGTTCGATCTCGTTATCCGGAATCCGGCAGCAACTCCTTCCGGAATCCTCCGAGACCCAGAGTACAGCCAATCGATCTCAAACTCGGTAACGTAGGAGCCCATCCGGAGCTCCGCGTGGTGGTTGGGGAAGGCTCCTCGCCGGAAGATTGGCTGCAGCTGCTAGAAGGCTTGACGAGCCACTGGCCTCTTGGCTACTGGAAGCTTGGCTAAAGCTACGGATTCTAGGTGGCCGGGACTCTTGGGGGTCACTTAGGATTCCTGCTGGTTGCCGGAATCGGTTTCCATTGGATACGAGGCCGTAGATTCACGGAGAAGGTCTACGGCGCTTGAGAGAAAGAGAAGAAGAGGATGCAGAGGAAGATCCTCGTCGGACATCGCAAGGATGGGCGGAGAAACGAGGAATCCCAAACTTCAACCCCGTGTGAAGATCTCACGAGTAAGAAGAAAACCAAAGAAAAGGAGCAAATAAGAACACCAAAGGCTCAAGATACTGGAAAGCAAGCGAACGCAGTAAAGCGAAATTGATACCAACCTTGAGCGCGCGGACGCTGAGGGGAGTGTTTGCTGGCGGTGGACGGCTCTGCGGTCGCCGGCGAGCTCCGTCGATGGCGCGGAAAAGCTTCGCGAAGAAGCACAAATGCGGCGGACGCGAGGAAGGTCTTGCGCAAAGAACTCCGCACGGCGAAGTTCGGCGGAGGGAAGCGCGTAAGTTCGCCGGGCGCCGGAGCTTGAACGAGGCGACGGCGGACGGAGAAGCGGCGGAGGCGCAGAGGCGTGGGCTCGTGCGCGAAGGAGGAGAATGCGAAGAAGATGAAGAGAGAACGGGCGGTTGTGCTTATATAAGAGAGAGAAAGTGGGCGACGAACCGACGGGCCGCGGCGGTTCGCCTCGCGGCCCGCGACGGTTCGCACCTGTGGGCCGCCACGTGGCGAACGGATACAGTGCAACGGAGGCCACACGGAGGCGCACGCGGGATCCCGAAGAGGTAGTGGGATCCGCTGCGGTGCATTAAATGCGTGCGGCGGCTGAGTCGAACGATGTGACGAGCGGACCTTTGGCGCGTCGATTACGGTGCGCATGTCCTTGACGGGCGCGCGGGGCCCGATATATTCTCGACTTCGCCGAGGAAGGAGCAAAGACACGTGGTGCGGAAAGAGAATCTTGAACGAGCCTTGCAAAGAGAAGAAAAGGAACAAGGGTAAAGGTGCCGGAACTAAGCTCAAGAGATGAGTGACTAAACCGGTATCTTAGAAAGATGAAAACCTGGCATGGTCTGTGGGATAGAATCCTCAGAGCTATACCAGCTTCGGGGACTAATGTTGGGGGATAACCCCCGGTATGCCAAAGGCATGCCAAACCGGATGGTTTGAGCCATCGAGATACCGGTTTAATGTTCTTGCCGGAAGCCTAGTAGGAATCCGGGAGAGCAAGGCTAGCCGGTATCCCCAAAGGGGTATGCGGGACCGTATAAAAGATACCGGAAAGGAGAGTCTGTCGGCAGGACTGGTCAAAGATTCTCTTGAGCAAGAAGACAAGGATGAGCTAAGCCAAGTAACTTTATTCGAGCCCTGGCGCCAAAGAGAGAGGTGACGGAGAAAGAAGCCGGAGGACGTCAGCTTCTATGATAAAAGAAGGCCCCGGTGTCATCTATGATTAAAGTAGCTTTGTACAGTAGCCAGTTAAAGTAGCTTTGTACAGTAACTCTGTAAAGTAGTTTGTCCAGTCAAAGATGCCATTAGGGTTTCTTGCAGTGTAAGCCACCCTCTCCCCTATATAAGGAGAGGGGGCAGCCCATCTTCACGGGCAAGTATGTACGCGTGTATGTAGGAAGAGCGAGCACTGTAACTTGTGTGAATCTATGAACATGGTGATCTAGAGGAGTTCTTCCTTGTGTCTTTCTTCTTCAACCTCGGCCTTGGCCAAGTTCTTGAGGAAACCATCCGGAATCTCTTCCCACCTGATCGCAAACCCTCCCCCGAATCCTCTTGCGTCCATTCGGCCCCAATCTAAGCCATCCTATGGCATCTGCTCGTTCACCACGACGACACTCGATATGATTGGCGAAAACCACAGAAACCTTCCAGAGCCGCCGCCATCGCGACGCCAAGATCTGGGGGACAGGAGTCTCTGTTCCGGCACGCTGCCGGAGCGGGGAAGTACCCCCGGAAGGCTCCTCCATCGACACCGCTGCCATCTCCACCGCCATCTTCATCACCGCTGCTGCTCCCATGAGGAGGGAGTAGTTCTCCATCGAGGCTCGGGGCATGTACCGGTAGCTATGTGGTTCATCTCTCGTCCATGTACCTCAATTCAATGATCTCATGAGCTGATTTACATGATTGATTTTCATATTAGTTTTGTATCACTACTATCTATGTGCTACTCTAGCAAAGTTATTAAAGTAGTTTTATTCCTCCTGCACGTGTGTAAAGGTGACAGTGTGTGCACCGTGTTAGTACTTGGTTTATGCTATGATCATGATCTCTTGTAGATTGCGAAGTTAACTATTGCTATGATAATATTGATGTGATCTATTCCTCCTACATATGCATGAAGGTGACAGTGTGCATGCTATGTTAGTACTTGGTTTAGTCTGTTGATCTATCTTACACTATAAGGTTACTTAAATATGAGCATTATTGTGGAGCTTGTTAACTCCGGCATTGAGGGTTCGTGTAATCCTACGCAATGTGTTCATCATCCAACAAAAGTGTAGAGTATGCATTTATCTATTCTGTTATGTGATCAATGTTGAGAGTGTCCACTAGGAAAAGTGTAATCCCTAGGCCTTGTTCCTAAATGCTGGCTGGCGTTACTACTTTGCTTGTTTACTGTTTTTCTGCGTTACTACTGCTGCAATACTACCACCATCAACTACACGCCAAGTAAGCTATTTTACGGCTTGCCGTTGCTCACTGCTCATATATATTCATACCACCTGTATTTCACTATCTCTTCGCCGAACTAGTGCACCTATTAGGTGTGTTGGGGACACAAGAGACTTCTTGCTTTGTGGTTGCGGGGTTGCATGAGAGGATATCTTTGACCTCTTCCTCCCCGAGTTCGATAAACCTTGGGTGATCCACTTAAGGGAAAACTTGCTGCTGTTCTACAAACCTCTGCTCTTGGAAGCCCAACACTGTCTACAGGAAAGGAGGGGGAACGTAGACATCAGTCCCTAGTGAACATGGTTATCGCACAACAAGCAACTTAATAAGAGATAAAGTGCATAATTACATATTCAATACCACAATAGTTTTTTAAGCTATTTGTCCCATGAGCTATATATTGCAAAGGTGAATGATGGAATTTTAAAGGTAGCACTCAAGCAATTTACTTTGGAATGGCGGAAAATACCATGTAGTAGGTAGGTATGGTGGACACAAATGGCATAGTGTTGTTTGGCTCAAGGATTTGGATGCATGAGAAGTATTCCCTCTCGATACAAGGTTTAGGCTAGCAAGGTTGTTTGAAGCAAACACAAGCACAGAACTAGTACAGCCAAAACTCACATAAAAGACATATTACAAGCATTATAAAACTATACATCGTCTTCCTTGTTGTTCAAACATCTTACTAGAAAATATCTAGACTCTAGAGAAACCACTCATGCAAACCCAAATTTTAACAAGCTCTATGTATTTCCTCACTAATGGGTGCAAGGTATATGATGCAAGAGCTTAAACAAGAGCACAACAATTGCCAAGTATCACATTATTCAAGACATCACACCAATTTCTACATGTAGCATTTTCCAATTCCAACCATATAATAATTTAACGACCGAGTTTCAACCTTCGCCATGAATATTATGAGCTAAGAACACATGTGTTCATACGAACCAGCGGAGCGTGTCTCTCTCCCACACAAGCATTTATTCAAACACAAACAAAAACAAAAGCATACAGACGCTCCAAGTAAAGCACATAAGATGTGACCGAATAAAAATATAGTTTCAAGAGAAGGAACACGATAATTTGTCGATGAAGAAGGGGATGCCTTGGGCATCCCCAAGCTTAGACGCTTGAGTCTTCTTGATATATGCAGGGGTGAACCACCGGGGCATCCCCAAGCTTAGAGCTTTCACTCTCCTTGATCATGGTATATCATCCTCCTCTCTTGACCCTTGAAAACTTCCTTCACACCAAACTCGAAACAAACTCATTAGAGGGTTAGTGCATAATCAAAAACTCACATGTTCAGAGGTGACACAATCATTCTTAACACTTCTGGACATTGCATAATGCTACTGGACATTAGTGGATCAAAGAAATTCATCCAACATAGCAAAAGAGGCAATGCGAAATAAAAGGCAGAATCTGTCAAAACAGAACAGTTCGTATTGACAGAATTTTAAAATGGCACCAGACTTGCTCAAATGAAAATGCTCAAATTGAATGAAAGTTGCGTACATATCTGAGGATCATGCACGTAAATTGGCTTAATTTTCTAAGCTACCTACAGGGAGGTGGACCCAGATTCGTGACAACAAAGAAATCTGGAACTGCGCAGTAATCCAAATCTAGTACTTACTTTTCTATCAACGGCTTTACTTGGCACAACAAAACACAAAACTAAGATAAGGAGAGGTTGCTACAGTAGTAAACAACTTCCAAGACACAAATATAAAACAAAGTACTGTAGCAAAATAACACATGGGTTATCTCCCAAGAAGTTCTTTCTTTATAGCCATTAAGATGGGCTCAAGCAGTTTTAATGATGCACTCGCAAGAAATAGTATTTGAAGCAAAAGAGAGCATCATGAGGCAAATTCAAAACACATTTAAGTCTAACATGCTTCCTATGCATAGGAATCTTGTAAATAAACAAGTTCATGAAGAGCAAAGTAACAAGCATAGGAAGATAAAACAAGTGTAGCTTAAAAAATTTCAGCACATAGAGAGGTGTTTTAGTAACATGAAAATTTCCACAACCATATTTTCCTCTCTCATAATAACTTTCAGTAGTGACATGAGCAAACTCAACAATATAACTATCACATAAAGCATTCTTATCATGAGTCTCATGCATAAAATTATTACTACTCCCAACATAAGCATAGTCAATTTTATTAGTTGTAGTGGGAGCAAATTCAACAAAGTAGCTATCATTATTATTCTCATCAAGTGTAGGAAGCATAGTATAATCACAACAAAATTTACTCTCCATAGTAGGTGGCACCAAAAGACCACTATCATTATAATCATCATATATGGGAGGCAAAGTATCATCAAAGAAAATTTTCTCCTCAATGCTTGGGGGACTAAAAGATCATGAAAACCAGCTTCTCCCAAGCTTAGAACTTTCTATATCATTATCAACAATGGTGTTCAAAGCGTTCATACTAATATCATTGCTACTAGCATGCAAATAAGATTCCATAGGTTTTTTAATTTTCGCATTAAACCATTCATGTCTTGACTCAGGAAATAGAATAAAAAGCTCATGATCTTTTCCATTATGCCTTACTAGTGCAAAACAAGAAACAAAAAGATGCAATTGCAGGATCTAAAGGAAATAGCTTGAGTACTTACGCACCGGGAAATAGCTTAGTAGCCGAGATCCGAGTGTGAGTACCTTTACCTTTCCTCCCGACAACGGCGCCCAGAAAAGTGCTTGATGTCTACGTTCCCCTCCTTTCTGTAGAGTGTTGGGCCTCCAAGAGGCTGAGAGGTTTGTAGAACAGCAGCAAGTTTTCCCTTAAGTGGATCACCCAAGGTTTATCGAACTCGGGGAGGAAGAGGTCAAAGATATCCCTCTCATGCAACCCTGCAACCACAAAGCAAGAAGTCTCTTGTGTCCCCAACACACCTAATAGGTGCACTAGTTCGGCGAAGAGATAGTGAAATACAGGTGGTATGAATATATATGAGCAACGGTAGCAACGGTGCCGTAAAAATAGCTTGCTGGCGTGTAGTTGATGGTGGTAGTATTGCAGCAGTAGTAACGCAGTAAAAGCCAGAAACAAGCAGTAGTAACGCAGCAGTATTTAGGAACAAGGCCTAGGGATTACACTTTCACTAGTGGACACTCTCAACATTGATCACATAACAGAATAGATAAATGCATACTCTACACTTTTGTTGGATGATGAACACATTGCGTAGGATTACACGAACCCTCAATGCCGGAGTTAACAAGCTCCACAATAATGCTCATATTTAAGTAACCGTATAGTGTAAGATAGATCAAGCAGACTAAACCAAGTACTAACATAGCATGCACACTTGTCACCTTCATGCATATGTAGGAGGAATAGATCACATCAATATTATCATAGCAATAGTTAACTTCGCAATCTACAAGAGATCATGATCATAGCATAAACCAAGTACTAACACGGTGCACACACTGTCACCTTTACACACGTGCAGGAGGAATAGAACTACTTTAATAACTTTGCTAGAGTAGCACATAGATAAATTGTGATACAAACTCATATGAATCTCAATCATGTAAAGCAGCTCATGAGATTATTGTATTGAGGTACATGGGAGAGAGATGAACCACATAGCTACAGCGGAGCCCTCAGCCTCGGAGGTGGATTACTCCCTCCTCATCATGGAAGCAGCGATGGCGGTGAAGATGGCGGTGAAGACGGCGGTGGAGATGGCTCGGGCAATTCCCCGTCCCAAGTGGTGCCGGAACAGAGAGTTCTGTCCCCAGAATTGAGTTTCGCGACGGTGGCGGCGCCCCTAGAGTCTTTCTAGAGTTTCGTCAATTGGTACCTGCGTTTTTAGGTCGAAAAAGGGCTTTTATAGGCGAAGAGGCGGCGCAGGGGGCACTGGGCGCCACACCCTAGGCCGGCACGGCCTAGGCCTGGCCCGCGCGCCATGTGGTGTGGTGGCCCACAGCCCCTCTCCGACTCTTCTTCGGTGTTACGGACGCTTCCGGAAAAAATAGGAGGTTTGGCGTTGATTTCGTCCAATTCCGAGAATATTGCCGAACCCAATGACCTTTACGGAACCAAAATGAATGGAAACGAGCTGTGGCATCTTGTTAATAGGTTAGTTCCGGAAAATGCATGAAAATGATATAAAGTGTGAACAAAACATGTTGGTATTGTCATAAAACAAGCATGGAACATCGGAAATTATAGATACGTTGGAGACGTATCAGAAGTCTCTAGGTCCTTCAGGATCCTTCGGTTGTCCCTCTCACAAAAAAAAAATCTCTCATTCTCGGCCTCGCTCGACTCGCTCGCTCGCACCTCCCGCTCATCGACAAACCCCGCACAACAGTCAACATCATCGCTGAAAAAGGGGAGACACCATAATGCTCTCCCTCCTTCTTCTCTCCTTAGAGTTTCACTCGACGGCAAACACATATGTGTCTTATAGTAGAGTAATAATAAAAAGGTACGTAGAAAAATCGACCTACGAATCTATAATTAAATAGGTTAAACTAGGGTTTTGCTTTAAGATTACGAGATCAAGGTTCAAAAAATCCAACTACGGGGTTCGAACAACCCCATTTCTAATCAAAGAATTTTTTCGACGTCATCCAAATGGCCTCAAACTATAGCATGGGCGGATCCAGACTATAGCCAAGGGGGGCAGCCGCCTCACTCATTTTTTCCAAACCTTGTACTTTGTACTTAGAAATATGTTAGCTAAAGGCTGGTTTGCCCGCACTTAGAAATGAAATTTCCATGTTTGAAACCAAAAACCACATCTCTTGATGCTTGACTTCATAAGTCAGAGTTTAGGGATAGGGGTAGATACATGATTTTTCTGGTTGAATATGTCTAAACCTTGTTTATCAACTTGAATGCTTACTATATGACATACGAAGACTATTTGCTAACGGAGGGAGTAAGCACTCTAGCTATGAAAAGTACCAAACGATGCATACCAAAATGATTTTTTGCATCACTTATCATATGTTTGCCCATTTGAATTTTTTCAAATCCTAGATTTGACCAAGATAATTTAAACAAGTTTAAAACATGAAAATGAAAAAAGGGAAGCTTGTATTCTTAGTCACTCTAAAATGAAGTTTGGGGAGGTTTTTGAAATTTCCATGTTTGAAACCCAAAACCACTTCTCTTCATGCTTGACTTCATAAGACAGAGTTTAGGGTTAGGGGTAGATACATGATTTTTCCGGTTTGAATATGTCTAGACCTTATTTATCAACTTAATTGAATGCCTACTATATAACATAAGAAGACCTTTTTTTGAATTTTTATAAACCATTTGAATCTTGGTCAAATCCTAGGTTTCACCAAGATTTGAATAAGTTTAAAACATGAATATGAAAAACTAAGCATGCATGTATGGTTCTTAATTAATCACTTCAAATGAAGCTCTTGGGAGGGTTTTTGAAATTTCCATGTTTGAAACCAAAAACCACATATCTTCATGCGCTTGACTTCATGGGACAGAGAGTTTAGGGTTAGGGGGTAGATACATGATTTCTCTGGTTTGAATATGACTAGACCTTGTTTATCAACTTAATTGAATGCTTACTATATGACATAAGAAGACTATGTGCCTTGATTTTTCATTTTTTTAAATTTTGCCATTTGAATCTTGGTCAAATCCTAGGTTTGACCATGATTTAAACAAGTTTAAAACATGAATATGAAAAATTAAACATGTATCCTTCGTGAGTCACTCCAAAATGAAGCTCTTGAGAGGGTTTTTGAAATTTCCATGTTTGAAACCAAAAAACCGCGTACTTCTCTTCATGCTTGACTTCATAAGACAGAGTTTCGGGATAAGGGTAGCTTGATACATGAATTTTCTGGTTTGAATATGTCTAGACCTTGTTTATCAACTTAATTGAATGCTTACTAGATGACATAAGATGACTATGTGCATTGGTTTTTCATTTTATTGTTTTTATTAATTTTAAGCCCATTTGAATCTTGGTCAAATCCTAGGTTTGTCCCTGATTTAAACAAGTTGAAATCGTGAAGATGAAACTTAAGCATATATCCGTCTTAGTCACTCCAAAATGTCGCTCTTGGGCGGGTTTTTGAAATTTCCATGTTTGAAACTGTATTAAAAACCACATATCTTCATGCTTGACTTCATGAGATAGAGTTTAGGGTTAGGGGTAGACACATGATTTCTCTGGTTTGAATATATCTAGACCTTGTCTATCAACTTAATTTAATGCTTACTATGTGACATAAGAATACTATGTGCCTTGATTTTCCATTTTTGTTTTTTGAATTTTTATGCCCATTTGAATCTTGGTCAAATCCTAGGTTTGGCCATGATTTAAACAAGTTTAAAACATGAATATGAAAAAATAAGCATATATCCTTCTTAGTCACTCCAAAATGTAGATCTTGGTAGGGTTTTTGAAATTTCCATGTTTGAAACCAAAAACCACTTCTCTTCATGCATGCCTTGACTTCATAAGACAGAGTTTAGGGTTAGGGGTAGCTAGATACTTGATTTTTCTGGTTTGAATATGTCTAGACATTGTTTATCAACTTAATTGAATGCTTACTATATGACATAAGAAGACTATGTGCCTTGGTTTTTCATTTATTTTGATTTATTTTGAATTTTTATGCCCATTTGAATCTTGGTCAAATCCTAGGTTTGACCATGATTTAAACAAGTTTAAAACATGAATATGAAAAATTAAGCATGTATCATTCTTAGTCACTCCAAAATGTAGCTTTTGGGAGGGTTTTTGAAATTTCCATGTTTGAAACCAAAACCACGTACTTCTCTTCATGCTTGACTTCATAAGACAGTAGTTTGGGGTTAGGGGTAGCTTGATACATGAATTTTCTGGTTTGAATATGTCTAGACCTTGTTTATCAACTTAATTGAATGCTTACTAGATGACATAAGATGACTATGTGCATTGGTTTTTCATTTTATTGTTTTTTTTAATTTTTATGCCCATTTGAATCTTGGTCAAATCCTAGGTTTGACCATGATTTAAACAAGTTTAAAACATGAATATGAAAAATTAAGCATGTATCCTTCGTAGTCACTCCAAAATTAAGTTCGATCTTGAGAGGGTTTTTGAAATTTCCATGTTTGAAACCAAAAAACCACGTACTTCTCTTCATGCTAGACTTCATAAGATAGAGTTTGGGGTTAGGGGTAGCTTGATACATAAATTTTCTGGTTTGAATATGTCTAGACATTGTTTATCAACTTAATTGAATACTTAATTACTAGATGACATAAGATGACTATGTGCTTTGGATTTTCATTTTTTTTGAATTTTTATGCCCATTTGAATCTTGGTCAAATCCTAGGCTTGACCATGATTTAATCAAGTTTAAAACATGAATATGAAAAATTAAGCATATATCCTTCTTAGTCACTCCAATATGTAGCTCTTGGGAAGGTTTTTGAAATTTCCATGCTTGAAAACCACAACCACTTCTCTTCATGCATGCTTGACTTCATAAGACATAGTTTAGGGTTAGGGGTAGATACATGATTTTCTGCTAGTTTGAATATGTCTGGACCTTGTTTATCAATCTAATTGAATGCTTACTATATATGACATGGGCAGACCTTGGTTTTAATTTTTTATACCCATTTGATTCTTCGTCAAATCCTAGGTTTGTTGACCTAGATTTGAACAAGTTTAAAACATGAATATGAAAAAAGTAAGCAGGTACGCTTCTTAATTAGTCACTCCAAAATGAAGCTCTTGGGAGGGTTTTTGAAATTTCCATGTTTGAAACCAAAAATCACTTCTTCTCTTCATGCTTGACTTCATAAGTCAGGGTTTACGGATATATAGGGGTAGATACATGATTTTTCTGGTTTGATATGTCTAGACCTTGTTTATCAACTTAATTGAATGCTTACTATATGACATAAATGACTATGTGTCTTGATTTTTCATTTTTTTAAATTATGCCCATTTGAATCTTGGTCAAATCCTAGGTTTGACCATGATTTAAACAAGTTTAAAACATGAATATGAAAATTAAGCATGTATCCTTCATAGTCACTCCAAAATGAAGCTCTTGAGAGGGTTTTTGAAATTTCCATGTTTGAAACAAAAAAACCACGTACTTCTCTTCATGCTTGACTTCATAAGACAGAGTTTGGGGTTAGGGGTAGCTTGATACATGATTTTTCTCGCTTTGAATATGTCTAGACCTTGTTATCAACTTAATTGAATGCTTACTATATATATGACATAAGAAGACTATGTGCATTGGTTTTTCATTTTATTGTTTTTTTTAATTTCATGCCCATTTGAATCTTGGTCAAATCCTAAGTTTGACCATGATTTAAACAAGTTGAAAACATGAATATGAAAAATTAAGCATATATCCTTCTTAGTCACTCCAAAATGAAGCTCTTGGGAGGGTTTTGAAATTTCCATGTTTGAAACCGCCAAAAACCACATATCTTCATGCTTGACTACATAAGACAGAGTTTAGGGTTAGGGGTAGATAGATGATTTTTCTTGTTTGAATATGTCTAGACCTTGTTTATCAACTTAATTGAATGCTTACTATATGACATAAGAAGACCATGTGCCTTGATTTTTCATTTTTTTAAATTATGACCATTTGAATCTTGATCAAATCCTAGGTTTGACCATGATTTAAACAAGTTAAAACATGAATATGAAAATTAAGCATGCATGTATCCTTCGTAGTCACTACAAAATGAAGCTCTTGAGAGGGTTTTTGAAATTTCCATGTTTGAAACCAAAAAACCACGTACTTCTCTTCATGCTTGACTTCATAAGACAGAGTTTGGGGTTAGGGGTAGCTTGATATATGACTTTTCTCGTTTGAATATGTCTAGACCTTGTTATCAACTTAATTGAATGCTTACTATATATATGACATAAGAAGACTATGAGCATTTTTTCATTTTATTGTTTTTTTAATTTTATGCCCATTTGAATCTTGGTCAAATACTAGGCTTGACCATGATTTAAACAAGTTTAAAACATAAATATGAAAAATTAAGCATCTATCCTTCTTAGCCACTCCAAATTGTAGCTCTTGGGAGGGTTTTTGAAATTTCCATGTTTGAAACCAAAAACCACATCTCTTGATGCTTGACTTCATAAGTCAGAGTTTAGGGATAGGGGGTAGATACATGATTTTTCTGGTTGAATATGTCTAAACCTTGTTTATCAACTTGAATGCTTACTATATGACATACGAAGACTATTTGCTAACGGAGGGAGTAAACACTCTAGCTATGAAAAGTACCAAACGATGCATACCAAAATGATTTTTTAGAGGAATACTAGTTCGGATTATATAATTTTATATTAGCGAGGCCAAATCGAACCCGTAGTTGGATTTTCAGAAATTGATCCGTAGTACTTGGGCAAAACCCTAGTTTAGCTTATTTAATAATAGATTCGTAGGTCGATTTTTTACGTTATTATTATTATTACTAGGCAGCACATGTGTTTGCCCGTCCAGTGAAACTCTTTCATTTCATTTTTCTTTTCCGCAAGGTCGGGAGTCGGAGGAAGAGGGATCACATGGGAGGAGACGAAGGGAGAGCAGTCACGGGGCCCCACTTATTTATGGTGTCTACATTTTTTCGGGTGATCTTGATCACAGTGTGGTTGTCGTTGCTGTGAGGGTGCGAGCGAGCGAGGCCGAGAATGAGAGAGAGATTTTTTTAGAGGGACAACCGAACGATCCTGAAGGACCCAGATTTCCAATACGCATCAGAGCGCAGTTTACAGCAGGACACAAAATTAACAGGAAATTACGTCTAAATCCCCAAAATTTACATGGTAGACCCCATGCTGAAAGCATGAAATGCGATCGGGTCCTTAACCCACCGTCCGGATTGATCCTCGTCCCAGCCGGGGACGAACCACTTGCCGCGACCAAATCGCCATGGCTACAGAGCCTGCACACCATGGCCTACGAGCTGAGCTAGAAACGACCTGCCAAAACCGGCAGCCAACGGAGGTGGATAATTGGAGAGAGAGAGTGTGTGTGTGTTGATGCCTCTCTCTTGACAAAGAAGATGGCTGGGAGTTTGCCTACCTAGCGTACGTGACTTGTGCTCACTGAAGTGTGGGACCTTACGCACGTGACAGACTTGTTGCTCTAATAACTTGGGTGATCATTATATCGTATTAGTACATAGTTTCCTATGGATCCTTCTTAGTCACTCCAAAATGAAGCTCTTTGGGAGGGTTTTTAAAATTTCCATGTTTGAAACCAAAAACCACATATCTTCATGCGCTTGACTTCATGAGACAGAGTTTAGGGTTAGGGGGTAGATACATCATTTCTCTGGTTTGAATATGTCTAGACCTTGTTTATCAACTTAATTGAATGCTTACTATATGACATAAGAAGTCTATGTGCCTTGATTTTCATTTTTTTAAATTTTGCCAGTTGAATCTTGGTCAAATCCTCGGTTTGACCATGATTTAAACCCGTTTAAAACATGAATATGAAAAATTAAACATGTATCCTTCGTAGTCACTCCAAAATGAAGCTCTTGAGAGGGTTTTTGAAATTTCCCATGTTTGAAACCAAAAAACCGCGTACTTCTCTTCATGCTTGACTTCATAAGACAGAGTTTCGGGATAAGGGTAGCTTGATACATGAATTTTCTGGTTTGAATATGTCTAGACCTTGTTTATCAACTTAATTGAATGCTTACTAGATGACATAAGATGACTATGTGCATTGGTTTTTCATTTTATTGTTTTTTTTAATTTTTAAGCCCATTTGAATCTTGGTCAAATCCTAGGTTTGACCATGATTTAAACAAGTTGAAAACATGAATATGAAAATTAATCATATATCCTTCTTAGTCACTCCAAAAATGAAGCTCTTGGGAGGGTTTTTGAAATTTCCATGTTTGAAACCGGCCAAAAACCACATATCTTCATGCTTGACTTCATGAGACAGAGTTTAGGGTTAGGGTAGACACATAATTTATCTGGTTTGAATATATCTAGACCTTGTTTATCAACTTAATTGAATGCTTACTATGTGACATAATAATACTATGTGCCTTGATTTTCCATTTTTTGTTTTTTAATAATTTTTATGCCCAATTGAATCTTGGTCAAATCCTAGGTTTGGCCATGATTTAAACAAGTTTAAAACATGAATATGAAAAAATAAGCATATATCCTTCTTAGTCACTCCAAAATGTAGATCTTGGTAGGGTTTTTGAAATTTCCATGTTTGAAACCAAAAACCACTTCTCTTCTATGCATGCTTGACTTCATAAGACAAGAGTTTAGGGTTAGGGGTAGCTAGATACTTGATTTTTCTGGTTTGAATATGTCTAGACATTGTTTATCAACTTAATTGAATGCTTACTATATGACATAAGAAGACTATGTGCCTTGGTTTTTCATTCTCTTTTGATTTTTTATGCCCATTTGAATCTTGGTCAAACTCCTAGGTTTGACCATGATTTAAAACAAGTTTAAAACATGAATATGAAAAATTAAGCATGTATCATTCTTAGTCACTCCAAAATGAAGCTCTTGAGAGGGGTTTTTGAAATTTCCATGTTTGAAAACAAAAAACCGCGTACTTATCTTCATGCTTTACTTCATAAGACAGAGTTTGGGGATAGGGGTAGCTTGATACATGAATTTTCTGGTTTGAATATGTATAGACCTTGTTTATCAACTTAATTGAATGCTTACTAGATGACATAAGATGACTATGTGCATTGGTTTTTCATTTTATTGTTTTTTAATTTTTATGCCCATTTGAATCTTGGTCAATGATACGCTCCGACGTATCGATAATTTCTTATGTTCCATGCCACATTATTGATGTTATCTACATGTTTTATGCACACTTTATGTCATATTCGTGCATTTTCCGGAACTAACCTATTAACAAGATGCCGAAGTGCCGATTCTTTGTTCTGCTGTTTTTGGTTTCAGAAATCCTAGTAAGGAAATATTCTCGGAATTGGACGAAATCAAAGCCCAGTGGGCCTATTTTCTCACGAAGCTTCCAGAAGTCCGAAGGAGAGATGAAGAGGGGCCACGGAGGGGCCACACTATAGGGCGGCGCGGCCCCCCTTGGCCGCGCCGGCCTGTAGTGTGGGGCCCCGTGCCGCCTCTTGACCTGCTCCTTCCGCCTATAAAAAGTCTCCGTGATAGAAACCCCCGCACCGAGAACCACGACACGGAAAACCTTCCAGACGCCGCCGCCGCCGATCCCATCTCGGGGATCCAGGAGATCGCCTCCGGCACCCTGCCGGAGAGGGGAATCATCTCCCGGAGGACTCTACGCCGCCATGGTCGCCTCCGGTGTGATGTGAGTAGTCTACCCCTGGACTATGGGTCCATAGCAGTAGCTAGATGGTTGTCTTCTCCCCATTGTGCTATCATTGTCGGATCTTGTGAGCTGCCTAACATGATCAAGATCATCTATCTGTAATTCTATATGTTGCGTTTGTTGGGATCCGATGAACAGAGAATACTTGTTATGTTGATTATCAAAGTTATACTTATGTGTTGTTTATGATCTTGCATGCTTTCCGTTACTAGTAGATGCTCTGGCCAAGTAGATGCTTGTAACTCCAAGAGGGAGTACTTATGCTCGATAGTGGGTTCATGCCTGCATTGACACACAGGACGGTGATGAAAGTTCTAAGGTTGTGTTGTCTGTTGCCACTAGGGATAAAACATTAGTGCTATGTTCAAGGATGTAGTCACTAGTTACATTACGCACCATACTTAATGCAATTGTCTACGATTGTTAGCAACTTAATACCGGAGGGGGTTCGGATGATAACTTTGAAGGTGGACTTTAGGCATAGATGCGGTTGGATGACGGTCTATGTACTTTGTCGTAATGCCCAATTAAATCTCACTATACTCATCATGATATGTATGTGCATGGTCATGCTCTCTTTATTTGTCAATTGCCCAACTGTAATTTGTTCACCCAACATGTCGTTTCGTCTTATGGGAGAGACACCTCTAGTGAACCGTGGACCCCGGTCCAATTCTCTTTCTTGAAATACAATCCACGCAATCTTGTTTCTTGTTTTCGCAAACAATCATCTTCCACACAATACGGTTAATCCTTTGTTACAGCAAGCCGGTGAGATTGACAACCTCACTGTTTCGTTGGGGCAAAGTACTTTGGTTGTGTTGTGCAGGTTCCACGTTGGCGCTCGAATCCCCCGGTGTTGCGCCGCACTACATCCCGCCGCCATCAACCTTCAACGTGCTTCTTGGCTCCTCCTGGTTCGATAAGCCTTGGTTTCTTTCTGAGGGAAAACTTGCTGCTGTGCGCATCATACCTTCCTCTTGGGGTTGCCCAACGAACGTGTGAAATACACGCCATCAAGCACATTTTCTGGCGCCGTTGCCGGGGAGATCAAGGCACGCTGCAAGGGGAGTCTCCACTTCTCAATCTCTTTACTTTGTTTTTGTCTTGCTTAGTTTTATTTACTACTTTGTTTGCTGCACTAAATCAAAATACAAAAAAATTAGTTGCTAGTTTTACTTTACTTGCTATCTTGTTTGCTATATCAAAAACACAAAAAAATTAGTTTACTTGCATTTACTTTATCTAGTTTGCTTTATTTACTACTACTAAAATGAGTAATCCTGAAGTTGAAGTTCGCACGTTTAAGCAACGAGGGGGAGAATGTTTGAGAGATGCTTGGTATAGAATTAGTGATGCCCATAATAGATGCACTAAGAAGCACTCCACCATTATTTTACTCAGGAATTTTTATGTTGGTATCTCTAGCTGGAATAGATATGTTCTTGATAGTCTCGCAAAAGGTGACTTCCTAAGTACTCCTGCATTAGAAGCTAGTTGCATTATTGAGAGCTTATTTGGAATACCCCCTGTTGATAAAGTTAAAACTGAAATCTCTCTTGAAGATGTTATGAAAAAATTGGAAACCATAGAGAAAATTTTTCCAAGTATTGAAGCTAAATTGGAAATATTACTTGATAAAACTGATGAACTTGATAAATCCTTAGGAGGAATTGATGAAAGAATTAGTTTCCTAGGAACTAATGCTGTCCATGATGATCAAATCAATAGGATTGGATTTAACTTGAAAAAGCTATGGGAACCTTGGGTTCAACATTTTCTTCTCTTAAATATAAGGAGAAAGCTTATGTGGGTAAGGAGCAAAAGTTTATGTATGTCTCTAAAGTGCCTAGACCAAAGAAGTATTATTATAGGCCTAAAATTGACAAAGCCCTTAGTACCACTATGGATGGGGGAGCTCATGATAACGATGCACCATCTCTTGATAATACTTGATACACACTTTCTGCGCCTAGCTGAAAGGCGTTAAAGAAAAACGCTTATGGGAGACAACCCATGTTTTTACCTACAGTACTTTGTTTTTTATTTTGTGTCTTGGAAGTTGTTTACTACTGTAGCAACCTCTCCTTATCTTAGTTTTGTGTTTTGTTGTGCCAAGTTAAGCCGTTGATAGAAAAGTAAGTACTAGATTTGGATTACTGCACAGTTCCAGATTTCTTTGCTGTCACAAATCTGGGTCCACCTCCCTGTAGGTAGCTCAGAAAATTAAGCCAATTTACGTGCATGATCCTCAGATATGTACGCAACTTTCATTCAATTTGAGCATTTTCATTTGAGCAAGTCTGGTGCCATTTTAAAATTCGTCAATACGAACTGTTCTGTTTTGACAGATTCTGCCTTTTATTTCGCATTGCCTCTTTCGCTATGTTGGATGAATTTCTTTGATCCATTAATGTCCAGTAGCATTATGCAATGTCCAGAAGTGTTAAGAATGATTGTGTCACCTCTGAATATGTCAATTTATATTGTGCACTAACCCTCTAATGAGTTGTTTCTGAGTTTGGTGTGGAGGAAGTTTTCAAGGATCAAGAGAGGAGTATGATGCAACATGATCAAGGAGAGTGAAAGCTCTAAGCTTGGGGATGCCCGGTGGTTCACCCCTGCATATATCAAGAAGACTCAAGCGTCTAAGCTTGGGGATGCCCAAGGCATCCCCTTCTTCATCGACAACATTATCGGGTTCCTCCCTGAAACTATATTTTTATTCCATCACATCTTATGTGCTTTTTCTTGGAGCGTCGGTTTGTTTTTGTTTTTGTTTTGTTTGAATAAAATGGATCCTAGCATTCACTTTATGGGAGAGAGACACTGTCCGCTGTAGCATATGGACAAGTATGTCCTTGGTTTCTACTCATAGTATTCATGGCGAAGTTTCTCCTTCGTTAAATTGTTATATGGTTGGAATTGGAAAATGATACATGTAGTAATTGCTATAAATGTCTTGGGTAATGTGATACTTGGCAATTGTTGTGCTCATGATTAAGCTCTTGCATCATATGCTTTGCACCCATTAATGAAGAAATACATAGAGCATGCTAAAATTTGGTTTGCATATTTGGTTTCTCTAAGGTCTAGATAATTTCTAGTATTGAGTTTGAACAACAAGGAAGACGGTGTAGAGTCTTATAATGTTTTCAATATGTCTTTTATGT
The DNA here is from genome assembly GCF_019359855.2 of Lolium perenne. NCBI lineage: Eukaryota > Viridiplantae > Streptophyta > Magnoliopsida > Poales > Poaceae > Lolium > Lolium perenne. The sequence continues at coordinate 42,783 of NW_027249029.1, read as the reverse complement.
GAGTTTTGCTGCACCGGTTCATCCTTGTGTTTGTTTCAAATAGGCCTTGCTAGCCTAAACCTTGTATCGAGAGGGAATACTTCTCATGCATCCAAAATACTTGAGCCAACCACTATGCCATTTGTGTCCACCATACCTACCTATACTACATGGTATTTTCCCGCCATTCCAAAGTAAATTGCTTGAGTGCTACCTTTAAAATTCCATCATTCACCTTTGCAATATATAGCTCATGGGACAAATAGCTTAAAAACTATTGTGGTATTGAATATGTAATTATGCACTTTATCTCTTATTAAGTTGCTTGTTGTGCGATAACTATGTTCACTGGGGACGCCATCAACTTTTCATTGTTGAATTTCATGAGTTGCTATGCATGTTCGTCTTGTCTGAAGCAAGAGAGATCTACCAACATATGGTTAAGCATGCATATGTTAGAGAAGAACATCGGGCCGCTAACTAAAGCCATGCTCCATGGTGGAAGTTTCAGTTTTGGACAACAATCCTCAAATCTCAAATGAGAAAATTATTAATTGTTGGTATATGCTTATGCATAAAAGAGGAGTCCATTATCTGTTGTCTATGTTGTCCCGGTATGGATGTCTAAGTTGAAGAATAATCAATAGCGAGAAATCCAATGCGAGCTTTCTCCTTAGACCTTTGTACAAAGCGGCATAGAGGTACCCCTTTGTGACACTTGGTAAAAACAATGCATTGTGATGACCCGGTAGTCCAAGCTAATTAGGACAAGGTGTGGGCACTATTAGTACGCTATGCATGAGGCTTGCAACTTATAAGATATAATTTACATGATGCATATGCTTTATTACTACCGTTGACAAAATTGTTTCATGTTTTCAAAATCAAAGCTCTAGCACAAATATAGCAATCGATGCTTTTCCTCTATGGAGGACTATTCTTTTACTTTCAATGTTGAGTCGGTTCACCTATCTCTCTCCACCTCAAGAAGCAAACACTTGTGTGAACTTGTGCATTGATTCCTACATATTTGCTTATTGCACTTATTATATTACTCTATGTTGACAATATCCATGAGATATACATGTTACAAGTTGAAAGCAACCGCTGAAACTTAATCTTCTTTGTGTTGCTTCAATATCTCTACTTTGAATTATTGCTTTATGAGTTAACTCTTATGCAAGACTTATTGATGCTTGTCTTGAAGTGCTATTCATGAAAAGTCTTTGCTATATGATTCACTTGTTTACTCATGTCATATACATTGTTTCGATCGCTGCATTCACTACATATGCTTTACAAATAGTATGATCAAGATTATGATGGCATGTCACTCCGTAAATTATACGTGTTATCGTTTTACACCGCTCGGGACAGCAGAACTAAGCTTGGGGATGCTGATACGTCTCCGACGTATCGATAATTTCTTATGTTCCATGCCACATTATTGATGTTATCTACATGTTTTATGCACACTTTATGTCATATTCGTGCATTTTGGAACTAACCTATTAACAAGATGCCGAAGTGCCCGATTCTTTGTCGTCATTGCTTTTTGGTTTCAGAAATCCTAGTAAGGAAATATTCTCGAATTGGACGAAATCAAAGCCTGTGGGCCTATTTTCTCACGAAGCTTCCAGAAGTCCGAAGGAGAGACGGAGAGGGGCCACGGAGGGGCCACACTATAGGCGGCGCGGCCCCCCCTTGGCCGCGCCTACCTGTAGTGTGGGGCCCCGTGCCGCCTCTTGACCTGCCCTTCCGCCTATAAAAGTCTCCGTGACGAAACCCCAGTACCGAGAACCACGATACGGAAAACCTTCCAGAGACGCCGCCGCCGCCGATCCCATCTCGGGGATCCAGAGATCGCCTCCGCACTGCCGGAGAGGGGAATCATCTCCGGAGGACTCTACGCGCCATGGTCGCCTCCGGTGATGTGTGAGTAGTCTACCCCTGGACTATGGGTCCATAGCAGTAGCTAGATGGTTGTCTTCTCCCCATTGTGCTATCATTGTCTGGATCTTGTGAGCTGCCTAACATGATCAAGATCATCTATCTGTAATTCTATATGTTGCGTTTGTTGGGATCCGATGAATAGAGAATACTTGTTATGTTGATTATCAAAGTTATACTTATGTGTTGTTTATGATCTTGCATGCTTTCCGTTACTAGTAGATGCTGCAGCCAAGTAGATGCTTGTAACTCCAAGAGGGAGTACTTATGCTCGATAGTGGGTTCATGCCTCGCATTGACACCTGGGACAAAGGATGAAAGTTCTAAGGTTGTGTTGTCTTTGTTGCCACTAGGGATAAAACATTAGTGCTATGTTCAAGGATGTAGTCACTAGTTACATTACGCACCATACTTAATGCAATTGTCTGTTGTTAGCAACTTAATACTGGAGGGGGTTCGGATGATAACCTGAAGGTGGACTTTTTAGGCATAGATGCAGTTGGATGACGGTCTATGTACTTTGTCGTAATGCCCAATTAAATCTCACTATACTCATCATGATATGTATGTGCATGGTCATGCTCTCTTTATTTGTCAATTGCCCAACTATAATTTGTTCACCCAACATGTCGTTCTGCCTTATGGGAGAGACACCTCTAGTGAACTGTGGACCCCCGGTCCAATTCTCTTTACCGAAATACAATCCCATCGTAATATCGTTTTTACCGTTTTTTGCAAACAATCATCTTCCACACAATACGGTTAATCCTTTGTTACAGCAAGCCGGTGAGATTGGACAACCTCACTGTTTCGTTGGGGCAAAGTACTTTGGTTGTGTTGTGCAAGGTTCCACGTTGGCGCCGAATCTCGGTGTTGCGCCGCACTACATCCCGCCGCCATCAACCTTCAACGTGCTTCTTGGCTCCTCCTGGTTCGATAAACCTTGGTTTCTTTCTGAGGGAAAACTTGCTGCTGTGCGCATCATACCTTCCTCTTGGGGTTGCCCAACGAACGTGTGAAATACATGCCATCAGTCAAATCCTAGGTTTGACCATGATTTAAACAAGTTTAAAACATGAATATGAATAATTAAGCATGTATCCTTCGTAGTCACTCCAAAATGAAGCTCGATCTTGAGAGGGTTTTTGAAATTTCCATGTTTGAAACCAAAAAACCACGTACTTCTCTTCATGCTAGACTTCATAAGATAGAGTTTGGGGTTAGGGGTAGCTTGATACATAAATTTTCTGGTTTGAATATGTCTAGACATTGTTTATCAACTTAATTGAATACTTAATTACTAGATGACATAAGATGACTATGTGCATTGGCTTTTCAATTTTTTTGAATTTTTATGCCCATTTGAATCTTGGTCAAATCCTAGGTTTGACCATGATTTAATCAAGTTTAAAACATGAATATGAAAAATTAAGCATCTATCCTTCTTAGTCACTCCAATATGTAGCTCTTGGGAGGGGTTTTGAAATTTCCATGCTCTTGAAAACCAAAAACCACTTCTCTTCATGCATGCTTGACTTCATAAGACATAGTTTAGGGTTAGGGGGTATATAGATACATGATTTTCCTGCTAGTTTTAATATGTCTAGACCTTGTTTATCAATTTAATTGAATGCTCACTATATGACATGAGCAGACCTTGGTTTTAATTTTTTTATACCCATTTGATTCTTCGTCAACAAATCCTAGGTTTGTTGACCTAGATTTGAACAAGTTTAAAACATGAATATGAAAAGGTAAGCATGTATGCTTCTTAATTAGTCACTCCAAAATGAAGCTCTTGGGAGGGTTTTTGAAATTTCCATGATTGAAACCAAAAACCACTTCTCTTCATGCTTGACTTCATAAGTCAGGTTTAGGGATATATATGGGGTAGATACATGATTTTTCTGGTTTGAATATGTCTAGAGCTTGTTTATCAACTTAATTGAATGCTTACTATATGACATAAGAAGACTATGTGCCTTGATTTTCCATTTTTTAAATTATGCCCATTTGAATCTTGGTCAAATCCTAGGTTTGACCAAGATTTAAACAAGATTAAAACATGAAAATGAAAAATTAAGTCTTGATCCTTCTTATTCACTCCAAAATGAAGCTTTTGGGAGGGTTTTTGAAATATCCAGGTTTGAAAGCATAGAAACCACTTCTCTTCGTGCATAGTTTAGGGTTAGGGGTAGATACATGAATTTTTGGTTTATAGTAAGCATTCAAGTTGATAAACAAGGTCTAGACATATTCAAACCAGAAAAATCATGTATCTACCCCTAAGGCTAAACTCTGTCATATGAAGTCAAGCATATAAGAGGAATGGTTTTGAGTTTCAAACATGGAAAATTCAAAACCCTCCCAAAAGCTTCATTTTGGAGTGAACAAGAAGGATCCAGGCTTACTTTTTCATTTTCATGTTACTGACTTGTTTAATTCTTGGTCAAACCTAGGATTTGACCAAGATTCAAATGGGCATAAAAATTCAATAAAGAATTCAAACAATGATATACCAAAACACATAAGCTTCTTAAGTTATAGTAAGCATTCATGTTGATCAACGGAGTCTAGACATATTTAAACAATAAAAATCATCTATATACCCCAAACCCTAAACTCTGTCTAATGAAGTCAAGCACGAAGAGAAGTGGTTTTCGGTTTAATTTTTTATTTCTTTTTTTTTAAAATTTTATGCCCATTTGAATCTTGGTCAAATCCTAGCAGGATTGACCAATATTTAAACAAGTTTAAAACATGAAAATGAAAAGTAAGTATGGATCCTTCTTATTCACTCCAAAATGAAGCTTTTGGGAGGGTTTTTTAATTTTCCATGTCCGAAACCCAAAATGACATCTCTTCGTGCTTTACTTCATAAGACAAAGTTTAGGGGTAGGGGGTAGATACATGATTTTTTTGATTTGAATATGTCTAGACCTTGTTTATCAACTTGAACGCTTATTATATGACATCAAAAGACTATGTTTTTTTTTGAATTTGTTATGCCCATCTGAATCTTGGTCAAATCCTAGGTTTGACCAAGATTTAAACCAGTTTAAAACATGAAAATGAAAAGTAAGCCTGAATTCTTCTTAGTCACTCCAAAATGAAGCTTTTGGGAGGTTTTTTAAATTTCCATGTTTGAAACCCAAAACCACTTCTCTTAATGCTTGACTTCATAAGACAGAGTTTAGGGTTAGGGGCCAAGTATATACATGATTTTTCTTGTTTAAATATGTCTAGACTTTGTTTATCAACTTGAATGCTTACTATATGACATCAAAAGACTATGTGTTTTGGTTTTGATTTTTTTGACTTTGTTATGTCCATTTGAATCTTGGTCAAATCCTAGGTTTGACCAAGATTTAAACTCGATTTAAAACATGAAAATGAAAAGGTAAGCCTGGATTCTTCTTAGTCACTCCAAAATGAAGCTTTTGGGAGTTTTTTTAATTTCTAATGTTTGAAACCCAAAACCACTTTTCTTCATGCTTGACTTCATAAGACAGAGTTTAGGGTTAGGGGGTATATACATGATTTTTCTGGTTTGAATATGTCTAGACTTCGTTGATCAACTGTAATGCTTACTAGATGACATAAGAAGCTTATGTGATTTTTTTATTTCTTTTTTGAATTTTTATGCCCATTTGAATCCTGGTCAAATCCTTTGTTTGACCGAGATTTAAACAAGTTAAAACATGAAAATGAAAAAGTAAGCCTGGCTCCTTCTTAGTCATGAAAATGAGTTAACTTGGCTTTCCAACCCTTGAATCCATAGGAAACTTTGTACTAATGCAGTATAATAATCACCCGAGTTTTTACACCAACAAGTCTGTCACTTACGTGTGGTGCCCATGCATGAGGTCCCAAACTTCAGTGAGCACAAGTCACATGCGGTAGGCAGGCAAAATCCCCGATCAATCCGGGCGGTGGCTCTTAAGGACCCGATCGCATTTCTTGCTTTCGATCGGGGTCTACCATGTAAAAGTTTGTTCCTTTTGGATGCATCACTCGTATTTGCAAGTTTTTGGGGTCCCGCAAATTCAGTGGTAGCATCATGCCCCCTTCCCACGCCAACACAAACAGAGTTCAACACAACCTAATTAAGCAAGGTTCAACACAGACATATATAGTTCAACAACCCCTAATTAAGCTAATAGGTTCACCACAAACACTGCTGAGCAGCAAACATAAACAGAGTTCAACAAAAGATGTTACTTTTGAAGCAGTAGGAGAGACAAACATGCACAACAGTTACGGAGTATATTTACCATCTTCTTCCTGTCGCCTCCTCCCGGTCCCGCTTCTTCTGCTTCTTGCTGCCCATACCTTTAATCTTTGGTGGCTTGGGCTTGGGAGGAGGCACACGACCGGTCTCGATAGCTTGGTTCAATTTCTTCCTTAGGAATAGCCCATAGGCCATGTGGTTGGCTATGAAGCCGGATCGGTTAACAGTTTCCCCAACTTTAAGACAGCCGGACCCACCGGCTTCGGCATGCTGCAGGACGCTTTGAAAGTCAACCTTTATGCTCTTTGTGCGAAGGGGCAGCTGTTCTGGCACCACCAGTGGTTCACTCCAATACTTGTCGAACTTCCCCGCCTTAAGCTTGTTGAGAGTGGTCTCGGCCTTCCTATGACGCGACTCGACATCGCTGTCAACCTCATCAAGAGCAACTGATACATGCCAAATAAACAGGTGAAGCAAATATGTAGCAGTTGCAACTAATAATGAATATGAATCTAAAAAGATTCTGACGCTAATTCAAAACCCTATAACGCAAAAAAGAGAGGGAGAGACCATAGAGCAAATCGATACAGGGCTATGTTGAATAAGGGAGAGAGGTGAATCGGATGTGAAGCAAATATGTAGCAGTTGCAACTACTGAATATGAATCTAAAAAGATTCTGACGCTAATTCAAAACGCTATAGCGCAAAAAAAAGAGGGAGAGACCATAGCGCAAATCGATATGTGGCTATGTTGAATAAGGGAGAGAGGTGAATCGGAACATACTTCCTCCCCTCGTCGACGATATTCTCATCGAAGGTCGGCGGCGGCGGTTCAAAGAAGAGTTCAACCTCGTCCTCGTCATCTAGGGGATGCTTCCCAAGAGAGTGGACCCATCTACCAACAAAGCATCGATGTCGATGAGCGACCGATGGCCCGACCTTCAGCAATGGCCTCCGCTTCGTCTTTGGCATCCGCTGCGGCGATGATCGCCGCCGTTGTGGCCATGCGTGCTGCGGTCGCGGCTCGGACGCCACCTCTGCGGCTAAGGCCAGCCGCGGCTTTCGCTGTCGCTGCTTTGACGGCGACGGTGGGGCACTCCATCGGTGGAATGGGAAGGGGAAGCGAAGAGAGGGTTGTTACCTAGTCCGTGGAGACAGGGAGAAGTGTGGACATGAAATGGATAACGATGACCCACAAGTATAGGGGTGTATCGTAGTATCTTCGATAAGTAAGAATGTCGATCCCAACGAGGAAGCGAGAAGGTGTTGACAAGGCTTCGATGAAGGATTCACTTTGTAAATGCTCACAGACAAGTATTCAGGGGGTTTGATGTAACGGTTGAATAAAGTACGAGTATGTAAAGTGCGAGAGTAATAATTGCAGCGAGTGGCCCAATCCTTTTTAGCACAAAGGACAAGCCGGTTTGTTTACTTATAATGACCAAACGTTCTCGAGGACACACGGGATTTTAGTCTAGTGCTTTCGCTACATACGGCTAAATAATCTTCATTGTTGTGATAAGTGTTGTGTGGGTGAACCTATGCTAATGTACCGCCTTCCTAGGACTAATACATACTTGTGATTATACCCCTTGCAAGCATCCGCAACTACAAGAAAGTAATTAAGAATTAAATCTAACCACAGCCTTAAACTCGAGATCCTGCGATCCTCCTCGCATCGATATACCAACGGGTTTAGGTTTCACACTCCGGCAACCCCGCAATTGGCAAACGAGTACAAGATGCATTCCCCTAGGCCCATAAATGGTGAAGTGTCATGTAGTCGACGTTCACATGACACCACTAGAAGAATAACACCACAACTTAAATATCACACCATTGAATATTACTCAACCATAGTTCACTACTAACATTTAGACTTCACCCATGTCCTCAAGAACTAAACGAATTACTCACAAGACATCATACGGAACATGATCAGAGGTGATATGATGATGAATAACAATCTGAACATAAACTTGGTTCAATGGTTTCACTCAATAGCATCAACAACAAGTAGAAATCGACACGGGAGAGTTTCCCCTATCAAACAATCAAGATCAAACCCAAATTGCTACGGCGGTGGCGGTGTCCAGCGGTGATGACGGCGGTGATGATGGTGGAGATGATGATGATGGTGATGGCGATGATGTCCAGCTCGATGACGGTGTCGATGGCGTCGATTTCCCTCCCGAGGGGAATTTCCTGGCGGATTCCCCGCTCGCCGAGAGCTCTTTTTCTCTCTCGGTGTTCTCCGCCCCGCAGAGGCGGTCTGAACTCTTCTCGCGAGGTACCCTCTCCGTGGGCTTAGGTCTTCGGGACGAAGGGTTTGGCGAAGAAAAGGAGGCGAAAAGGGTCGTGGGCCCCAGACCATAGGCGGCGCGGCCAGGGCATGGGCCGGGCGGCCTAGGGTGTGGGCCCACCCTGGCTGCTCCTGGCTCCTCCTTCTGGCTTCATTCGTCATCTAGAAAAATAGGATTTTTGGTATAATTTCCTTCCAGAGTTGATCTTCCGAAATATTGCGTTCGACGGTGCTTTTTCCAGCAGAATCCTCGGCTCCGGTGTTCGATCCTCCAATAATGATGAAACATGCAAAATAGATGAAATAACATAAGTATTGTGTCCCAATATGAAATATATCAATGAATAACAGCAAATTATGATATAAAATAGTGATGCAAATTGGACGTATCAACTCCCCCAAGCTTAGACTTCGCTTGTCCCCAAGCGAACCGAGCTCGATAGACATGACCACATGTTTATGGAGTGAAGAGTCGATAAATAAAATACGGACAAGAAGCATCATATTCATTCACACAGGACATTATAGTAAACAACCTCTTATAACTCATATTGAAACAAGTATAAGGTAATCACAAGTAAAGGTGCATGAGAAATCATGATTGGTGATGGCAAACTTCGTTCTTGGTCGTAGAACAATTAACAAGATTATATTTATCTCATTGAGCAGCGCTCTCATGTTAGAGTTTATAAGGCACAACTTGCATACTCAATCGTAATGGTCTACTCATAATCATTGATAACTTGCAAAGCTATATTCATTCAAATAAAACTTGTACTAAACAAAGAAGAATAAAAGACATGATGTAGCAAATCACAATATAATGGTTTGATCACAACTACTCAAATGCTTGTTTGAGATGGAGGGAAATAGGTTTACTGACTCAACATAAAGTAAAAGACAGGCCCTTCGCAGAGGGAAGCGGGGATTAAATCATGTGCTAGAGCTTTTTCAATTTTTGCAATCATATAAAGAGAATAAAAGTAACATTTTGAGAGGTGTTTGTTGTTGTCAATGACCGGTAGCGGGTACTCTAACCCCCTTGCCGTACAACCTCCTAAGAGCGGCTCCCATATTATTTTCATTTTGTGTGGCACTCCTTCCAACCTTTCTTTCACAAACCATGGCTAACCGAATCCTCGGGTGCCAGCCAACAATCTCATACCAGGAAGGAGTGCCTTTTTATTTTAGCTGTATTATGATGATGACACTCCCCCAACCTTTGCTTACACAAGCCATGGCTAACCGAATCCTTTGGGTGCCGTCCATTAATCACATACCATGGAGGGAGTGTCTATTTAGTTTAATCAATTTGGGACTGGGAATCCCATTGCCGCTCTTTTTGCAAAATTATTGGATAAGCGGGTGAAGCCACTAGTCCATTGGTGGAAGTTGCCCAACAAGATTGAAAGATAAAACACCACATACTTCCTCATGAGCTATGAAACATTGACACAAATAAGAGATACTAAGTTTTGAATTGTTTAAAGGTAGCACATGAAGTATTTACTTGGAATGGCGAGTAAAATACCATGTAGTAGGTAGGTATGGTGGACACAAATGGCATAGGTTTGGGTTAAGGTTTGGATGCACGAGAAGTATTCCCTCTCAAGACAGGTCTTTGGCTAGCAAGGTTAATTAGCAAGCATAAGAGTCGAGGGAAACAAACAAATATACATGTGATAGAAACAATCATGCATCTTCCTTGTAAGTACAAACAATTTTAACTTCAGAATAATAAGCTATGAGCTAACAAGAAAGACAATGAAACATCTACATGTATTTCTCTTTTCTATTTAAACCTCAAAGTGTTGTTGCTATTGACCAATGCTAAGTTTGCCAAAACCAAATAGATTTATTCAATGCTCCCAAAGTGATACCAATACTAACAACAAGGTGAATCATATAGTAGAGATTGCAAACTAAAATAAGATGTGCAATATGTAAATGATAAGACTTCTCATTAATATTCCATAACGATAACTCACACCAAGGGATACATAGATAACCAACTAAAGGAGAGATACTTCCAAACGCAACCCATCTTATATGATAACTTCCCTACTCATGATATGATACTACTTGACAATAAAAGTAAAAGGTAGTGATAATGTGATACCGCGGCACTCCCCAAGCTTGGAACAAACCAAGGGGATGCCAATACCGATGATGAATTACTCCTGCGGTGATGGTGGTGATGAACTCCCGTCATCAAACTTCCAAGGAAGAGGCTCTCCATCAAGAAACGACATCTTGGTCTCGGGGATCCTGAAACTAGCAGACGGCTTATGTATTTAAACCTGTTTTCATACTCACGATTCTGATTAGAAAATCATAGAGTTGTGCTTGGAGCTTGTTGGTGGTGTCGTGAAGTGAGAGGATATCGCTCCAAAGCTTTGCGCTTTCCTTCTCATGTTCAAAGAATGAGTTCGTACACAATCCCGTGGAAAATATCCACCTCACGCTCAGCCATCTTCTTGTATTTGAAAACCTCTTGTTCTAGCTTCTCCATCCTGTCTTCCAGGCTTCCTTCTCCTTTAGGACCCTGGACATCCTTGACTGGCAGCTTCTCCTTCAACGAGCGGCAACTCCTTGGGGTGCATCCTCGGCTCCTCCATGTACAAGTTGCCAACATCCTTGCCGGAGCTGTCCTTCGGAGTTTCCGATGAAGACATGATGGCTCTAGATCCGGCGAATCTGCAGAAACAACTCGAAACAAAACACGTCGAGAAAACGATATACGGACCTCCAGGGGTCTGGGGGGATTATATAGCAAAAATTTTCTCGACAAAAGGAAAGTACCGAGATCGAACCGTAGTCGGAAAGGGGCGACGGGCGGCCAAACCATAGGCCGGCGCGGGCCCAGGTCAGCCGCGCCGCCCTATGGTGGCACCCCTCGTGCGTCCTTTCCACTCCGTTTCGAACTCGTAATTTCTCATATTTTCCAAAAGCAGCAAAAATATAGTTCGGAAAGTAAATTGCGTACTTTTCATTACCAGGACTGTTACCTATTCGAAGTCGAGTTCTGGCGGACTGTCAATTTGTCCTTTGATGAAAGGTTCCGGTGTTTCCACTTGAATAATATCAACATCAACATTATAGGAATCACCTGGAGATATAATGCTTGAGTCTTTGTCCATTCACCACTTGCGTAGCATTGCCTTGGAGAGAGCTAATTTTGATTGCTCCCGAACGATACACCTCCTCGACAACATATGGTCCTTCCCATTTCGAGAGTAATTTCCCCGCAAAGAATCTCGAGACGAGACCGATACAATAGGACTTTATCCCCAATATTAAATTCTCTTTTGATGATCCTCCTATCATGCCATTTTTTAACTTTCTCTTTAAAGAGTTTAGCATTTTCATAAGCTTCACTTCTCCATTCATCTAGAGAACTCAATTGCAACAACCTCTTATCACCTATAAAGTTTAGGATCTTTATTTAATTCTCTAATGACCCAATAAGCTTTGTGCTCTAGTTCTAAAGGTAAATGACAAGCTTTCCCATAAACCATTTTATAAGGTGACATTCCCATGGGATTTTTATACGCAGTTCTATAAGCCCAAAGTGCATCCTTCAATTTACTAGCCCAATTCTTTCTAGTTTTATTAACGGTCTTTCCCAAAATAGATTTAATCTCTCTATTTGATAATTCTACTTGACCACTAGTTTGAGGATGATAAGCAGAAGCAATTCTATGATTAATACCATACTTAGCAAGAGTTTTTCTAAAACCTCCATGAATAAAATGAGAACCTCCATCAGTCATAATATATCTAGGTACTCCAAATCTAGGAAAAATAATATCTAAGAGCATTCTTAAAGAGGTCTCACCATCGCACTTTTGTAGGTATAGCTTCCACCCATTTAGTAACATAATCAACAGCAACAAGTATATGAGTGTTACCTTCCGAAGACGGAAAAGGTCCCATAAAGTCAAATCCCCAACAATCAAACGGTTCAATAACAAGAGTATAATTCATAGGCATTTCATTGCGTCTGGAGATATTACCAACCCTTTGGCATTCATCACAAGATAAAATAAACTTTCTCGCATCCTTGAAGAGAGTTGGCTAATAAAAACCTGATTGTAGAACCTTTTGCGCGGTTCTTTCTCCCGTGATGTCCTCCATAAGCACTACCATGACATTTACTCAATATCTCCTGTTGTTCATATTCAGGGACACATCTTCGCATAATACCATCCACTCCTTCTTTATATAAGTGTGGGTCATCCCGTAAAATAATGCCTCAAGTCATAAAAGAATTTCCTCCTTTGTCGAGCTGAAAAGGTTGGAGGCAAGTACTTGGAAACAATAAAGTTAGCATAATCAAGATACCAAGGACCTGTCTCGCGAGCTCACCTTTATTACAGCCAATTGTTCATTTGGAAAACTATCATTACTAGAGCAAGTGATCATAAGCAATATTTTCCAATCTAGACAAATTATCAAATATCAGGATTATCAACACCTTTCCTATCTACAATATGTAGATCAAATTCTTGCAAAAGAAGTACCCATATAATAAGCCTAGGCTTAGCATCTTTCTTTGTCATTAGGTATCTAATTGCAAAGCATGATCAAAGATGAATAGTAACTTTTGAATCAACAATATAAGATCTAAATTTATCACAAGCAAAGACTACAGCTAATAATTCCTTTTCAGTTGTAGCATAATTTCTTTGAGCAAGATCAAGAGTTTTACTAGCATAATGAATAACATTCAGCTTTTTATCTACTCATCACGTCCAAGAACAAATACTACAAAGAAAATCACTAGCATCACACATAATTTCAAATGGTAAGTTCCAATCGAGGTTCAACTATAGGAGCGGTTGTTAAGGCTTTCTTAAGAGTTTCAAAAGCTTCCTTACAATCGTCATCAAAAACAAATGGTACATCTTTTGAAGAAGATTAGTAAGAGGCTTTGAAATCTTGGAGAAATCTTTAATAAATCTCCTATAAAACCCAAAGATGACCAAGAACACTACTAATACCTTTAACATCCCTGATAGGGCATCTTCTCAATTGCTTCAACTTTAGCTCTATCAACTTCAATACCTCTCTTAAATTTTATGTCCCAATACAATTCCTTCATTAACCATAAAGTGGCATTTCTCCCAATTAAGAACAAGGTTAGTTTCTTCACATCTCTCGCAAAACTTTATCAAGGTTTCGCAAGCAACTATCAAAAGAATTCCCATAGACGGAAAAATCATCCATGAATACCTCTACAATACTTTCACAAAAACCATGAAAAATAGCAGACATGCATCTTTGAAAAGCAGTGTGAGCATTACATAAACCAAAAGGCATACGTCTATAAGCATAAGTTCCATAGGGACAAGTAAAAGTGGTTTTCTCTTGATCTTTAGCTTTAACAAAGCAATTTGTGAAAACCTGTAATAACCATCAAGAAAGCAAAAATGAGTATTTTTAGACAATCTTTCTAGCATTTGATCAATAAATGGTAAAGGGTAATGATCTTTCTTAGTAACTTTATTAACTTTTCGAAAATCAATGCACATTCTATACCCTACAACTACTCTTTGAGGAATGAGCTCATCATTATCATTAGGCACAACAGTCATACCTCCTTTTCTTGGGAACGCAATGCACAGGACTAACCCATCTACTATCGGCAATAGGATATATAATACCAGCTTCAAGAAGTCGTAATACCTCATTCCTTACCACTTCCTTCATCTTTCGAATTAGATTTAATGCCAGGTTCAACAACAGGCTTTGCATCATCTTCCATATTAATAGCATGTTGGCATATAGACGGAGAAATCCCCTTCAAATCATCAAGAGTGTAGCCAATAGCGCCTCGATGCTTCTTCAATATTTCCAATAACCTTTCTTCCTCAATCTTCCAAAGCTTAGAACTAATAATAACAGGATATATTTTCTTATCATCAATATGAGCATATTTAAGATTATCAGGTAAAGGCTTTAAATCAAAAACAGGATCTTCCTTTGGTGCGGTGTTGTACCCAAATCTTCCACCTAGGTAAATCATGCTTGAGAATAGGTTGGCGAAGAAAATTTCCTCAAGCTCATCTCTTTTCTTTCCTAAAAATTTCGCTCTCGCTTATCCTCCAAATGTTGCTGCAAAGGATTATTAGGAACAAGAACAATAGATGCACATTGCTCCATTTTAAAATCATTACTAGGCAAATCAGCTTTATAAGGAGTTTTAGTAAATTTAGAGAAGTTAAACTCATAAGATTCACCAGCGAATTTTGTCAAAATTTTCTCTTTCTTGCAATCTATAATAGCTCCACAAGTATTTAGAAAAGGTCTACCAAAAATAATAGGACAATAATCACTAGCAATGTTATAATCCAAGTACCAAAAAGTCAACAGGATATTTAATCTTACCGCATAAAACTTCCACATCTCGAACAATACCAATTGGAGAAATAGTTTCTATTAGCTGGCCTGAATAACCACATCAATATCTTCAAGTTCACAAGAATCAATTTCAGTGCATAATCTCCGTGGTAAAGCTCATACTAATAGCACTAACACTTGCACCAATATCACATAATCCATAATAACAATGATCACCAATTTTAACAAGATATCATAGGAACACTAGCTTGTTTGGGTTTATTAGGATGTGAAACAATATTAGAAGCATCTTCAGCGTAAAAATAATATGACCATCCTCCACATTTTCAATCACAAGATCTTTAACTATTGCAACAAAGCAGGTTCAACTTTTATTTGTTCTTCAAAGTTCTACTGTGTTTCTTTTCACTTTTATGAACCGCACTATTTATAACAGAAAGTACTCTTTTCATTTTAGCAGTGGAAAGGAGTTTTTTCAATATAAGCTTCAGGAATAACACGATCAAATAGCTTCAACTACACCGCATTTATTAATAGATGAATCAATTTTATCTTTATACGGTTCATGATACTTATCAAAATTCTTCTTTGGCAATTCATAATGAGAGGCAAAAGCTTTATAAAGATTTACAGCAACTTGAGAATCAAGACCATATATAGCACTCATATTACGAAATTTATCAAGATCCATAAAAGCTTCAATGCATTTATAATCATAAATTATACCATTCTCTATCCTTGTCGTTCTCCCAACCTTCAAGATTTTCTTGGATCCATCAAGAAGGTCCCTTTTAAACTCTTCTTTGTTGCGTGTAAATGATCCGTAACAAGAAGTATCCAAAGAAGGTCTTGTCTTGAAAAGAAAGTCTTGCATAGAAATTCATCAATAATAACATTACCAGAAGCTCATGAATGGGGCATTTGAGCATTAAAGACTTCAATCTCCCCCAAGCTTGGGCGATGCTCTCTCCATCATGAGGCCAAAAATTATATATGCGATTCCGATCCTTATGAATTTCACTTGGAGGATAGAACTTAGAATAAAACCGGGGCACAATATCATTCCATTCAAGAGAATCCCCATTATCCAAGAATTTATACCAATGCGCCGCTTTACGGACAGCGACAAAGAGAATAGTTTCTTCCTCACTTCATCCATAGCAATACCTGCACATTTGAATAACCCGCATAATTCATGCAAAACAAGTAGAATGATCACCAGGATGGACAGCTCCATCCCCTTCATAGCGGTTATCCATAACACGTTCAATAATTTTCATAGGTATTTTATATGGTATTACTTCCTCACCTGGCGCCTCATCCACTACCGCTGGTAGTAGTAGATTTCCCAAATAAAAATTGAAGAGAAGATCTCTCCATAATGACTTATAGCAAACAGGCAGAAATAAAATCAGCACAACAAAGAAAGGTTTTCCTTACCAATTCCACTTACCAATAGCGCTTCACTCCAGGGCAACGGCGCCGAAAATAGTCTTGATGACCCACAAGTATAGGGGGTGTATCGTAGTATCTTCGATAAGTAAGAATGTCGATCCCAACGAGGAGCAGAAGGTGTTGACAAGCAGTTTCGATGAAGGATTCAATTGTAAATGCTCACAGACAAGTATTCAGGGGGGTTTGATGTAATAGTTGAATAAAGTACTAGTATGTAAAGTAGAGTAATAATTGTTAAACAGTGGCCCAATCCTTTTTAGCACAAAGGACAAGTCACTTTTGTTTACTTATAATGACCAAACGTTCTCGAGGACACACGGGATTTTAGTCTAGTGCTTTCGCTACATACGGCTAAATAATCTTCATTGTTGTGATAAGTGTTGTGTGGGTGAACCTATGCTAATGTACCGCCCTTCCTAGGACTAATACATACTTGTGATTATACCCCTTGCAAGCATCCGCAACTACAAGAAAGTAATTAAGAATTAAATCTAACCACAGCCTTAAACTTCCGAGATCCTCGCGATCCCTCCTGCATCGATATACCAACGGGTTTAGGTTTCACACTCCGGCAACCCCGCAATTGGCAAACGAGTACAAGATGCATTCCCCTCGGCCCACAACTGGTGAAGTGTCATGTAGTCGACGTTCACATGACACCTCTAGAAGAATAACACCACAACTTAAATATCACACCATTGAATATTACTCAACCATAGTTCACTACTAACATTTAGACTTCACCCATGTCCTCAAGAGCTAAACGAACTACTCACAAGACATCATACGGAACATGATCAGAGGTGATATGATGATGAATAACAATCTGAACATAAACTTGGTTCAATGGTTTCACTCAATAGCATCAACAACAAGTAGAAATCGATACCGGGAGAGTTTCCCCTATCAAACAATCAAGATCAAACCCAAATTGCTACGGCGGTGGCGGTGTCCAGCGGTGATGACGGCGGTGATGATGGTGGAGATGATGATGATGGTGATGGCGATGATGTCCAGCTCGATGACGGTGTCGATATGCCGATTTCCCTCCCGGAGGGGAATTTCCGGCGGATTCCCCTCGCTCCGCCGGAGAGCTCTTTTTCTCTCTCGATGTTCTCGCTCCGCAGAGGCGGCAGAACTCTTCGCGAGGTATCCTCTGTGGCTTAGGTCTTCGGGACGAAGGGTTTGGCGAAGAAAAGGAGGCGAAAGGGTCGTGGGCCCCCTGCACCATAGGCTCGGCGCTGCCAGGGCCTGGGGCCGCGCCGCCCTAGGGTGTGGGCCCACCCTGGCTGCTCCTCGGCTCCTCCTTCCGGGCTTCCTTCGTCATCTTGAAAAATAGGATTTTTGGTATAATTTCCCTTCCGAGTTGATCTTCCGAAATATTGCGTTCGACGGTGCTTTTTCCAGCAGAATCCTCGGCTCCGTGTTCGATCCTCCAATAATGATGAAACATGCAAAATAGATGAAATAACATAAGTATTGTGTCCCAATATGAAATATATCAATGAATAACAGCAAATTATGATATAAAATAGTGATGCAAATTGGACGTATCAATAACTGACGATATTTCAAGATTTGGGAGACATAGCACGAACGGGCAGATGACAGCGCGTGGGTGCATTACCTCATACTGCCTCTGTCCTAGAAAGAGCGTACGTGTGGGTTTTCAAGGCATATTAAGGATTTTATTATTACATTGGGAAACTGTCATCGACCATCACTTTCCTCTTCAACTTTTCCACCTCCAATGAGCTAAATGCATGTAGTAAATAAGAAAACCATATTATGCTAAATACTACTACCTCCATCCCAAAGCGTAAGGCTTATATTATTTTTAGAAGCTCAAACTATGTCAAGGTAAACTAAGATTTTACCAAAAATCATTATCATGCAAAATACAAAATTAATATCAATACATAGACAATGAATTTTTTTGGTATGGCATCTACAAAATATTATATTAGTTGATAGATTGTTCTAAATTTTCGTCAACCTTTACTTGCTTTGACTCTTAAAAAAAGACTTAGGGCTCCTTTGATTTAAAGGATAGGAAAAGCATAGGAATAGGAAAGGTTTTGGATTGGAATGGCATGTCTAATTGAATCCTATAGGAAGATGAAGTTTGTTTGATTGTAGCAAAGGAATTTTTCCATGAGGCATGAGCTAATGCTTTTTTCCTATAGGAATTACTCCTATAGGATTTTTTCCTATAGGATATGTTCCTATGAATCAAACAACATGTATAGGAAATTTTCCCATAGGAACCAAATCCTACACAATTCCTATGCAAATCCTTTGAATCAAAGGAACCCTTAAGCTTTGTGATGGAGGTAGTACGTACTAGTCGTGAAGAAACTATATCCCTCGTGATGAGAAAGAAATATTTTTTACTAGGAGTACCACTCTTTTGTGGACAAATTTTGAAGTGCATTGCAAAACGAGAAGTACACTCTTTTATGGACAAATTTTAACTCTACACCCATTATTTCAGGATGGAGGGAGTATAGCCCAACTTGTTTTTTTTCTTCTGGGCACTACACTGCTTTTTCCCTATGCAATGCTTGGTTCTACCCTTTTTCTCATTGTAATGGTCACTTTAAGTCAATTTTTCCCACACACATTTATTTTGTACTTCTCACAGTTGTTGACCGTGCTACTACTATTTGTGTTAGTGCGCCAAAAACAAAATGTTATTTTCTAAGTGCCAAATTAATCTAGGCGTTGGTTGTGAACCGGTGAACAAAAAAAGATAGCCCAAAAGAGGAACACACCAAGGTAAAAAAACTAGCATATATGCATGTTTATATGTACATATATATGACCCTGGGTTTGTAGATAAAAAAACATTCATATATGCGCCTACTATTAATATACATAAGTTTATGCTGATTCTCTTGGTTTAGGTATATATATGGTTAGGCATCACTACTAATTCAGAAAAAACAAAAATGTAACCCTTCAAGTGAAGTCATTTTAAGTGACCTAACAACTAAAATTCATATATAGGATTTGTATAGGAATTATGTAGGATTTAGATCACATGTGAATTTTCCCCACACTAGTTGTTTGATTCATAGGAACATATCCTACAGAATCTTGGCAAAGGCAAATCCTATAAGAATAAAACATTAGGTCATACCTCATGGAAAATTTCCTTTGGCACAATCAAACACAACTCATCTTCCTATATGATTCAACTAGCCATTAAATCTCAATCCTATGTTTTTCATATTTCTATGGTTTTCCCATCCTATGAATCAAAGGAGCCTTAGGGCTTATATCTTTTTAGAATGGCAAACTATGTTAAGATTGGCCAAGTTTTTACTAAAAACCTTTAACATGCAAAATACAAAAGTTGAGTCATTTCTGCTTGAATCGGAGGGAGTACATTTGACGTTATGGTACTATTTGACAGCTTAATCGTATTTTTTTTCGAACCAAACTTCCCCTTCATGAAGCTTTTATTTTGGGATAGAGCTTCAGTGACTTGATACATCCATATATATCTAGACAAAGTTGAGTCAATTCATTTGAATCGTGAGGGAGTACATTTGACTATATGGGTACCGTTTGATAACCGCTTGGCATTGTGTTCTTTTTTGAACCAAACTGCCCCCTTCACGAAGCTTTTTATTTTGGGATAGAGCTTGACTGATTTGGATACTTCCAAGTCTCACAGTGACTTGGTGCCACCATCCACCATCCATCTCAAATCCAATGTATGCGATCGACTTTAGAATTTAAACTAAATAATTATTATAATTGCTCGTAAATATTTCAAGAACTTCCAGTTAATCGTGCATATTTCGATTTATATTTTGGTGAAGTTTCATTCGATTTGAATCAAAGGTTTGTGAGCAAATATATACTCTCCTCCGGTTCATATTAATTGACTCTAATATGGATGTACTAGACACATTTTAGTTCTAGATACATCCATATTGAAGTCAATTAATATGAATCAGAGGAGTATTTAGTTTAAACTTGTGCTCGTATAATGAAAAAGCTCTTTAATCACAAGCTAGTCGTCCGAGTGGGATGAAATATTCACAGATTTTAGAACAAGGCATCTACATTTTACCGGATTATTTTCATAATTTTCTGAATAATTTTTGTTTTTAGGTTCAAATAAGAGATAGTTTGGAACGTTGGATCTCAAATGGTTGGTAGATGGTGGCACCAAGTCACAATGAGATTTGGATACTTTCAAGTCACCGCAGCCTGTCCTTTTATTTTGACAACCGCAGAGCCGCCGGTGCATCTATGGTTGCGTACTTACCGACGCTCGATTCTTAGCAAGGAAGTTCTTCCTATAAGTAGTAGTATCCATACTCCACTCCAAGGCATGTATAAAAAAGAACCCATCCCGTTCTCGTTTTCCCGATCACTCTACTCGAAGATGGAGGAGGCCTCTTCTTGTGCCCCCTCCGCTTCGCCGCCCTTCAAACCCCCCATATCCAAGGTCGCTCCTTCCGATTTCATTCTTAGGTTCACCTCGTGAGAAATTTTAATGACAACCGATGCCACGTACGTTGTTCCGTGCAGTGACAAGGGCGGTCATATGGGCTGCTCGGCGCTGCGTCGGCGAGCTTGCGCCGAACCCGTGCAAGAAGTGCGAGCAGACGGCGAGGTTGCCGCCGTCGAATCGATCGGGGCAAGATTGCCGCCGTCGAATCGATCCGGGGCAATGGTCAAGTGCGCCGGCTGCCAGAGCTTGGTCGCCCTCCACGGAGTCCTACAAGCACTATATCGCGTGCCCGCATGGTCCGTGCGGCTGCACAGAGGCCATCAATACCGGGCCGCAGCTTCACCGGCCCGCCGCGGAGCTCCCGGTACACCTTCCAAGCATCCCACTCCATCCCAAAGGTTTACGTTCAAAGCATGGCATACCCGCCTGGTGCA
Organism: Lolium perenne; assembly: GCF_019359855.2. Classification (NCBI taxonomy): domain Eukaryota; kingdom Viridiplantae; phylum Streptophyta; class Magnoliopsida; order Poales; family Poaceae; genus Lolium; species Lolium perenne. Next base: position 21,598 of record NW_027249029.1, on the reverse strand, counting down.
TAGTTCGTGTTCCGCACAACCGCGGGGACACCTGTTCATCGGCAGTGGGGAAGAAGACGGTAGCGTGTTCGCCATCACCGCTGGCGCGCTCGGCCCGACCACCATTGTGTCCCGTGTGTGCATCAGTGTCGGCCGCGTGCTTGTTTCCGATGTACAAGGCGCAGCTGCTGGTGATTGGTCCGCTGCGCCGGCGCCGGCTGGGACCAAAGTGACCTCTCGACGGACACCTTGATGGCGGTAATCGAGCCGACGAGCTCCCGACGCCTAGCTTCGATCATGTTGCGCAGCTCACTTCTTTCCCGGTGCCGCCCTGTTACGGTGGCAATGGAGGGCAGCGTGTGTTGCCTATCCGCGTTTGCATCAACAAGAAGGTTATACAATAATCTTCGTTTAGTCATACCGCAATGTAGTTACTCGAAGATCGGAGGGAGTAGTTTAGTTCGAAGTAGGGTTCTGCTCGGATGTATTTTGGACTTGTATAGTAGTACTACTACTTCAGTACTATTAGCTAGCTAGTTGGAGTGCTAGAATGCCGCTAGGAGTATTATAGTATTTTGGCAGTACTACTAGTATATGTATGTGACTGCAAGTTCAAACTAAAATGGAGTATTTATTGCTAATGTTGTTCTTTTGGAGTCATCATTTTTTTCTGAACGTGTTAACTATGCTATTGTCTAAGGATTCGTTTAGATTTCTTTGGTTGAATTCATATTTCGTCTCTTCCTAATTTGCAAACTGCACCGTCATGGGCATTCTTACAAGGTTGCTGAAGTTTCGAAGTTTCTTAATGTATACCGCGTAGGGTGTACCCTTAACATGGATCTGTTGCATTTTTTTTGGTTGTATTTTTTTGGCAATTTCCAGACCATAAAATAGCACGCCTTCAGCTGAAATTTGAATTACTTTTCTAAAAGTGGCCGATACTAGTATGGAGTAGTAAAGTTTTTTTGTACTCCCTTGGTCCCACCAAAAGTGTCTCACCTTTGTTAAGAATTTAGATGGATAGATGTATTTTTTTTACAAAGTTGAGATAACTTTGGTGGACGGAGCCACTGAGTCCTAGTTGATGGCGAGAAGGTTGATGCCTTGCTAGGTTGGTGTACGTTCCAAAAAGAACAAGGTTGGTGTATTTGTTTTATTTGTTCACCATAATACTGACATGGCCATCGATTTGATTAGACAACACAAGCCTGGGACGTTTCACTTATTTATTGTGGGAAGCACGATTAATGGACCGTAATGATGGGGCTACTCCTATAGTCCGTCCGCTCCTACTCGGGTGCTGGGTCACGTCACACTCTCCTCTTTTTTGAACACATTCACACTCTTCTCTTTTTTTGAACACATTCACACTCTCCTCGAAATCGCAGTAGGCGTATATGCATAAGAGGAGGAGCGTCTCGGTTCACCTCGTCGTCTATCCCCACTCCGCCCAGCTTCCATAGCACGCGCCGCGTCTCCGCCATGGCGCTTTCGTGTCCTATCCAGCTGCTGCCTGGCTTGAGAGCCTCTCGCTTCTCCAACTCAAAACCCCCACCGCCATTGATCGCCATCTCTCTCCCAAAGTTCGAATCAGTAAATCTCCCAAGAAAATCCCAACCCCATTGTACCACCTCGCCTCATTGCGTATGTCGAAATCGAGCAGGGTCAGATCCGGGCTGTTTCACAAGGTGTTTACGAAGGCCCCCTTGAAGTGCTCATCAGCCGCTGCGACGCCATCACCGCCAAGCGTCCCTAGTCGGTTCCTCCAAAAGTATTCTTCACCAGCCAAATACAAGCACCACTCGCCGCTTCTCAGCCGTTTGGCCTTCCGTGTGTTCTCTCGTCAGACCGCTGATAAACCATGGGAGTTCAAGGTGGATTTGCCTGTGCATGCAAGTGCAAACCAGTGCCGCCGGACAGGTTCTCCTATGATTGCCTAATGCCACACGGTAAGGATGAGGAGCGGGCGCCAATGGAGATTGGATCGCCATGGTTGGCCCCAAAGGCAAGTGGAACCTCCTCAATGTCTACACTCATCGCAAGATTAAGCTTCCATCTTTGAGGAAGAAGTTTGAAACCACACGCAATCCACTTATATTCAAGTATCGGGGTGATGCTATTCAACCGCAGTAAGATAGCTATTTGCCAAGTTCCTACAAATGCTCGGGGTATGCAGATTTCTCCCTTGTCGCAATCTTCGACTTTGCAATTGCCTACCTCAATGGCTAATATCCCGGTACATGGATAATTCTTGAAAACCAGTTTGAGAACGACGCCATATACTGGCGATGCAATTATACATAAACAACTTGTGTTCGCATCGAGAATGGAAATGTTTATGCATGGGATCCTAATCAATTTGGTAACATTTTCTCCCTATCTTTTTCATATACGTAACTTATATAGCATTTCACCTCTTATTTGTCAACTGCCTTGGCATCTTTTGGCTTAAAGGAATTCCATAGGCGCACACCATAACCTCTTGTGGTATGGACATATATACTTATAGAATTTAACATCTATAGGAATTTTAGTATGGTCTAATGTGCATGTTGTTCCGTAGGAAAAAGGCCCCTAGTAATTAAGTTTTATTATTACTCCCTGGAAAATTTAAGGTAGAGTAGAAATAGAATCAATAAAGGTGCCATGCAATATTGATAAAGACTTTCATTTGTTTATATTCCCCGGTTCTAGAGAATAAGGAGTACTATATTCAAACCATCTAAAATTTGGACCAATATTTTGGGGAACATGTTTTAAATCCATATGAAGTTTTACCAAGATGTTCGAAATATATTTCAAACCATCTTATGTTCGACCATGATTTTATAAAGTACTAGTATTGGCATCTACAATATCAAATCAATATCACTAGTAGATAAATCATGAAATATATTTTCATGTGACGTGTTCTTTCCTTTTTCAAGGTCCTATAGTGCTCCCTCGCTCCATTCATTCCGTGGACTACTCGATTTGATATCGATGATGATTTTGACTTTAATAGTCGTACGTGGTAATGGGCAAGATCTCAAGATCGTTCTAGACTTCTCTCGGGTCTATGCACGTGGCGCAATGGATTTTGACTGACGGTGCTCCAACTTATTATGATAGTATCCCTTCTGTCCATCAAGTGTCGTTACTGCTCACAGCTATTCGGGTATACCTGCATGGTATTCTCGAATGACACTAGTCGGTTACTTCCAGCCAACCCGTGGAAAGCGTTACTAATCTTGGAGACTATTCTATGTTCCTTGGGTTGAACTATCCGATTTTCATGCCCAGTAAGTGGTGCAACATTTCCCTGTGATATTTGACAAGAAGAAACCGCATCTACACCACGCCTCAGCCATTGGCTCTCAGTTTGACACATCACATCAAGAAATTTTCCGCTTCGGGCCTAAAATGGCTAAGACCACCAAAGCATCTCTTTCTCAAGCAGCCGTCCACGGCCAACTCGGCATACGGTTTTGGTTCATCCCAAGCTACACCAACGCTACCGGATCGGAACAAAGACAATCGAGTTAGGGATATTTATGTAATAGTAGGATCATACTACTAGCTAGCTCGGCTGGTCTTGACTCCTATTTAACTATTTATAGCTAATGTACTTAGGTGATAAATTGATGCTATTTGCATGAACCCGTGTGCTTCTTGTAATTTGATCAAATACGGTCTATACACATGCATGGTTGTTTGGCTGTTTCAGTTGTCCCTAGAGGCATACATATATACCGTTATTTAGCAATCTTTATTACAAGACAAAGGTCTTAACCCTCATGGTTCACAGAAAGTATAAACGAGATCAGCCATCTAAACATAGAAGACATTCTAGTGTATGATTCTACATATACACATCAACATCCTATCAGAAAATCTTAATGTGAATTGTAATCGTACAAACCCGTGCATCATTCTCTAGCCGGTTGCACCCAAAAACCAAATCGCAGTATTTCATAGTTGACTCGTATGTAGGACAACATACTTGATCCAATGCGAAGCCATGGGTATCACTCGCATAACAGAACCATATTTCACATGGTTGGAGGTACCCATATGGCATTTAAAATCATTCATTGTCCTTCATATGGCCCTAAAAATAGTACATTTGGATTTGTGGGTTTTAATTTTTTATTAACACACTCAATTAATTGCCCAAACATTGATTAATAATATTATTAAGGGGTGTGATGTTGAAAGCCATAAGAACAATGTGCCAAACAATCTTTGCTAGCTGGACTGTAAATGTATACCCATCAGAAATATTACTCCGTATTAGTACTATCAAAATAATCAGCAGACGTGCATGTTTGTTTGGTCGTAATAACCGCCGCACCATCTTAAAAGTAAATGGCATGACCATTTATTTGATTTGATAGCGTGCAGCTAGATGGCGACATTACTATCTCTACTTCCTTGGGTCGCCAAATCGAGTACTAAAAGCAACTCCTGGTGATTCATTTGACAAGACAACACAGATGCGCCCAAATTTCTCCGCCCATATTATATTATAGTAATATACTTAAATCTGGAGTGCAAGTTGCCTCGTTGTTCTCCACAAGACAGCTGCATTCCTTGCCAAAAAAGAGAGAGAGGTTGTATTTATAACTACCTTCACTGGCCGCCACTTACCAGTACAAACCATCACCTCCATCTCCACCTCCACCTCCACCTCTTCCCTAGTAGCTCCACCTCCACACTCTATTGGCCGACGGACCACACCGCGCCGGCTTCGACTTCTCTTCGACGGCGGCGCATGTATGCAGGCGTGAGGCACTCTCTCTCCCGCGGCGCATCACTTCTGTATCCTCTGCTCCCGCGCGCAACAATGGCTGTATGTAGAAATCACCATACCCTTGTGTATGGTAGAGATGATGACAAAGTGCGGATAAAATTTTTATTGGCGTGTTGCTCATCCTTGTTTGAATATTTTTTTTTTTTTTTTTTTTTTGGTGTAGATTCACAATCATATGGCAGGGTAAGGTCAAGCTGGGTGTGGTAGCGGCTCAGCTAGTTTGCCAGTGCGAATGCTTTAAATCGCTGCTCTAATCTCAACTCACTATTTGGCTCTAATTCTTTCTGCTTCTTAGGGACGATTCGCATGGGACGCCTCGCTTGCAACCCTAATCTAGGGTATTGATCCTAGTTTAGTAGACTACTAGGGATTTTTACATGCTAATTTGTTTTAGACTAGATCCGGATATTTGTCAATACTACGCTTCACGTACTTCTTCCGTTCGTATTTTAATTGACTCTAGTTGAAAGCATCGACAGCTTCATTTTCTTCTCTCCTCGCGTCAATACCAATTAAAACCGAATAGAGGAGTATTAGGAATCCATGTGCATCCGTATTTATCAGTAAGCGTATTGGCGTTGTTGCAGAGGCTCAGTGTAATCAATATCTTTCGATATTACATTATACTCACTTTATCATGAAAATAAATTAGTAATCCAAGTGCGTTTTCAAACTTAAGGTTTGTTTTGTCCAGTCGTACGCTGCAGGCTGACGATTTTTTTTTGCTCGGGTCGATCTGTGGTCGCTCTGCCCATGGCCACCGCTGATTAAGCATTAGCTAGAATCAACAATTTTTTTGCTTGTCTCGTGATTGAAGCAAGTGTATGCGCTTCTTCCTCGAAGAGCACCATCGCATGATAGATTAGTCTTAATGGAGATGCAGATAAGTGTCGTATCAAGAGGGAGTTACATATCTTGATCATGCATTTCTCACTAGATTACTTGGTGATTGGAAGTAGAATCCACAATTTGTTGTGCAAACTTCTCAACATATGCATATATTCAATGAATTAGCTTTATGTGATCAAGTTAGTACTTTTTATTGCAAGTATGGATGGAGGGGAAAGAGCGAAAAAACCGACATACTTAGTGAGATGACTTCTCATTCTGCTTTACCTCGAGTATCCCGTAGTGACAAGGTGCAAATATATAGAACGATTCATCGCATTCATAGGTGATATAAAATCAGAATCCACAATTTGTCGTGCAAACTTCTGTTAACATATGCATATATTTGATTAATTAGTTTTATGTGATCAATAGTATTACTTATTCCAGTATGGATTTAGGGGAAGGAAAACGAAAAAGCGATGCTATGTGAAATGACTTCTAAACTTGCTGTGTGTTCCGATATCCCGTATGACAAGGCAAAACATATGGACCGACGCTTGTTTTGCACGCTGCCCCCGTTAGATGGCTAGATGCTCTCGGCTCTAATTTCTGTTCATGCTTATTATTGGCGTAAACATGCTAGAGTTAGAAGAGTAAACTCTATATTGTCCGATGACAAAGGTGAAATGGCATGCTAGTCTTTTTAAACCTCCGATGCTACTCTTGTTTATCTGTTTCCATGGAGACCGGATGTACCGATTCGGTACCGATGAGCTCATACTCTGGCATCATCGTGCCACATGAAGAAGGTTGTGGATTGGGTTTACCCCCCCGCTGTAGAAACTGCAGGTGGTACTTCTAGAGCTGCTAGTGTAGAGCCTCTAGTGAACGGTGCGTGCCACATGGAATTCCTTCCTCGGAATCGGAGCAAGACGGTTACCGTCTATTGTCAAGACCAAGGCGTAACTGCAAAAATGGGGCTGATGGCTGGAGTTGCTACCGATGATCCCTGCAACGGTTGCCACGCCACCCGAAGGAGGTTTTGTATTGGTAGAACCCGTCATGACTATGCCCACAAAGATCGATCGGTGGTGGACCTGGAGTCTTTGGTAGTGGTAGGAGCTCCTCAGCGAAAGGTGTCGTTCCACGAGAATCCTCCCAAGTGGATATTGGTGGTTTACCCTCTCGTAGAGACCGGTGGTCTACCTCGGGGAGCTGGTATTGTAGTGAGATTTCAGCAAATCTAGGTGCATTGTCCCACCCAACTCCTATGAACTCGGAGCATGTACCGATGTGCCTTCGTAGAAACTCCGATGCACTGTAGCAGCAGTGGTGATGATTCCGCCGAATCTCGATCAAGAAGGACCGCATCTTGAGGACAAGTATGTACCACCGGCTATTCACCCGAACCCGGAGCTGGAGTCAAGCACCGGTGGAAGCTTATATGGCACGGACTGTCTTTCCAAGCCTCTAAAGATCCAGTTGGGTGGTTCACAGGACTGGTTACTCCAAGGCCATTGTCATCTAGTAAAAGACCAATGTGCCAGCATGCTTCGTCATCTCTCGCATAACTGCTTTCTGACACAGCTCAAGCATCGTAAATCGGCGCATTGTCTAATCCCACATCAGCGATGGAGAGAGGAGCTATGTTTATGTCAAGATGATTCATGCCACTCTGGTAAGGTTCCATGATAAGATGTGGCGGTAGGGTGAGGCAAGAGCCATATTTTCGCAAAGCATTCACATGCTTTTTTGCTCTTTGAGCTGCAAAATCTCATGGATGCTTGACCCAAAGGTGCAGCCGTCTCGACTTGATATATGTTTTATGATCGTGACAGTCGTATGTCGCCGTCGTGGAACCGTGTGATGTGGAGCTACCTTTCTTATGGTTTCTAGGCTTTTGGTTTCAACATGTAATATGGAGCTTACCTCAGGGACTTTCGCAGATGCGTTTGGTCATCGCTGGACCTGTAATGTTTGTGGTTGGCGGTTGTCTAATTCATTTGGATACAACTGCTATCACAAAGGCAAAATGTTCCTTTTCTCTTTAATTGTTATTATGATTTATGTGTTATAACCGGTGCAAGCAATATGCAACTTGGCCCTCCCGACCGTATATATATTTACATACAACTTTTGTCCACATAATAACACTCTCACACGGGAAAAGAGAAGCTTCGTTGGACAAACACCAAACCACAAAAAGGTAACAACAACACAATATCCAAACTAGGTAACGGCAGACCATGAGCATACATGACTTTTGGCGTAAAATTACATTAACCAACACTAGCATCATCTTGCTCTTTGCAAGGTGCTATATTATCAGCCTAATCCCACACACCACCTACTTCAAAAAGTAATTTCCATTGATGTCGAAGTGCAGGTCTGACCAAGACTAACTCTCTTGCATCAGTCTCCATTGGAAGGTATCGCTGACTACTGCAGAGACACCATTAACAATGCAAGCTAGTAAGGTGTTCTTATCCCCAGTATCAGGATCACATAATACAGGTGTCAAGTTACCATGCACTAGCCAACACAATCAAAAGTCCGAACTAGGATCGCCAGGGAAAAAAACATGAAGATCTTTTTTTGAATCCCACGCCGAACATCTTTTTCACTTAATTAGGTAATTCCGCCTGACAAACATATTATGTTAACTCAAAGAAAGTAAAGGCTCCATATTTTAAGCCGACAAGGGCCGATGTCGCGTATGGAGGCTTCGTAATAGCTTCAATTTCTGTCGCAAACTGTGGCGGCTAAAATGCAGGGGGCTGAAAACAACAGATTTTCAGAGGCGCTATAAACGTGTGCGTCAAAAACATAATATAATGAAAAATAGAGTGTGAAATGTAGAAGATCAAGACTACTAAAGACTAGAAATAGACATAAAATAGGATAAAAATTAGCTTGATAGATAATTCGTGAGTTCATATTTTTACAGTAAAGTAGTGCGATAAAACTAAACCAAAATCCTCGACATCTGATGAGTCCGGTGTCGTGTCCGACACCGGATCCGACGAGAGAAGAGGTCAATCCAACCCAAGCCTGCCTCGCCAATGGTGGTCGGTCCTTGCCGAGCCGCGGCCGGGCGTTGAAGGCCCGCTGCGTCGCCTTCTTCTCCGCTCCCCGCTGTGCGCGGGGCGTCCTCCTCCTTCTTCTAGCCCGCCTCATCGCTCTCTCTCCCGCCCTCCGACCGCGGGGAAGTGCCTCCGTTCTCGGCGGCAACGTCCTCTGGGGAAGGGCCGCCCACTTCCCCGCACGCCGCGCGGCCTTCAGTCCCGCCTTGTGGATTCGCAGAACGGCGCTCCGCTCTCGCGGCGGGGCGCAAGGACAAGTACGAGATCCCCCGGAGCCTGGTCGGGCGCGTCCCACACGTCATGGAAATTCATCGACGATCGCGGGCGCCCGAGCCGCCACGCCACGGCCGCGTACGCGCAAGGCTGGCGGGCCTCGTGCGCTGGGTCTCGTAGGTGCCGATGTTGAATACATAATTTGGCTAATAGGTATTTATGGGCCAAATTAGTTTAAATGTGCATAGATAAATAAATGATTGACACATGAATTTGGATATGCTTTTTTATCTCTAAGTGCAGGCTTGACTACATAGTCGAGTGTACGCAACAATGGTGATCGAAACGGAAGCAAACTATTTACCAGATCATACGATGCAACAAGTGGTGGCTTGAGTATGGAGCTATTACGAGAACAGCTTGTACCGAGGACAATGTGCAAGGCACTGTGTATACCAGGCCGAAGGATTATTGGATCATGAATCAGCGTAAGAGCATCCTTCCACCCGTCCCCGAACTGTGCCCCTAAGGCGAGCGTTTTTTCCAGATCCCGACGGGCCGACCCACCGGCCCGGCCGCCCCGGTTCCTCGTTGCTTTCGTCCCGATTTGGGCCTAACCATCCGGCGATCCCAGACGCTTCTCCCTGCCCCCGGGAGCGCTCAGACCCCGGACGAAACGGTGCGCGCGAACCATGGTGTGAAACTTCTGCCGCCGTCCCCGGTGTGGCCCCAACCTGCTCACGAGAGAAACCTCGATCGTCTGCCTCTATCGCACGTTCTCCGCGCGCTGTAAAGCCCTCAGCCGGTGACTGCATTCGCCGCCATACGCGGCGAGCCAATGTCAGTCGCCGCTCTCTCCGCGGCACGCATCGTCTCTCCGCGCGCACCAAAGGCCGCTGCCGCCGTCAGCTTCGGCCGCGGGACGCGCTGCAATCCACGCTGGCATTTAATCCTCGCGCCAGCCATCGCCTATATACGCGAAGCAGCTTCGGCCGTTTGCGAGGCGCATCTCCTTCGTGCTTCACTCTCCCTCCACTCTCCCTCTTACCTCCTCAAGATGGCATGTTTGGTTCACGACGACGCACGGCGCAAGCGAACAAATCCGGCTTCCCTCTGGGCCGGTCGCCGCATCGCGTGAGAGGGGCACCTTCTCCACCAGGCGGGTACCCCTGCCCGCCGGACACGAGAGCCTCCCCGCGGCGGGTGGCGGCTTTAGTGCCGGGCGGGGCGCAGCCACCCCGCCGCCGCCTTCGGCCACGCCCTCCCGACGCCGCCATCGAGGGGAGGCGCGGATGACCTTTGGACGGACGAGGAATGCCGCTGAGCCACGCCACTACTCCCGACAATCACACGGCGTGGAACTCGTACTTCTGCGGCGGTGCGGGAGCGGGAGCTGGCGGGCTCACGACGGCCCGTCTCGCCTCCGCCTCGCGCGCAAACAACGCCGCGCGGGCCGCCGACGGTGGTGGAGCGCGGGCCGGGCCGGACACTCGAGGCCGTCGTCGAGCACATCGAGGGCGGCAATCTCCCCGGTGCCCACGATGTCTCCTCTATCGGCATCGAGGGCATCGGCGAGCCGCCGTCGGGGAAGCGTTCCCGGGCAGCCCACGGCCGGGGCATGGCCGCCGCCTCGTCGTCGCCTCCGGATCGGCGCCAAGCGCCATCCCTGAAGCGCCGGTGAAGAGGGAGGAGGCGGCGCAGCGCCTCGACGCCGGCGCGCTGTCACAGCTGAGCCGGCGCTCTCCGTCGGGCGACCAGAGGGCGGGCAGCGGCGCCCTGCCGTTATCCGAGAATAGCCTTCCGCGCGCGCAGAAAGTGCCGGAAGAAGACGAAGAAAGAGGCCGCCGCCGCAAGCCAGCTCGCTCGCGTGAGGAGGCTAAGTCGCGCGGAGGAGGTTCAGCATGGCGGAGGCGATCGCCAGGTCGCTGCCGACATGGAGGAGGAGAAGCATGCGGCGACGACGCCGCACCGGATCGTCAGCGCGCCGGCAGCGCTGACCGGCGCTGCCAGAGGCGGAGCAGCCAGCTGCGGCCGCCGGACCCCGGCCGCGCGCACGCCAACCCTCGCCGCCCGCGCCGCCCTCCAACCGCCAACGCACGATGTCGCGCAGCACGCTGCCGTCCTGCGACACCCTCCATCCGGCGCCGCTGTCCCCTGGCTGCCGACCTCGAGTCCTCCGGGATGACGACCGGTACAAGCCATCCCCCGGGGTGGGGAGACGCCGGCCAGGGCAGCGCAGCCAGGCCGCTGTGCCTTGGCGTCGCCCGCAACAGACGGCTCCGGCGAGGGACGACGGGCGATGGGCGACTGGCACGGTGTTCTACCGCCATTTGGGCATGTAGAGCGCCGGTGTTTAAAAAATTAGCGTCATTCACTTCCAGCCGAATTCGAAATATAGTCGAATTCGGCCTCTATGTGAACTCCGCCTCGTTTTAGCTCTAAATACCATTAAATTTAGTTCATATCTACCCGAATTTAGCCGAAGTTTGTCAAGTTTCCGTTTTTTTTAAATTCAAGCATCGGCTCGACTTCGCCTGGGCACGCGGCTGGGAAACCACTGCCCCCACGCCAAATCCTTCCCCTCCCTCCTAATCCGGACGGTACCCGCCGATTTGGGCGTGGGGAGCGCCAACGAGTGGGGATGCTCGTATATGGCATAGTGCAGCATGACAATTACATGGATGTTCATGGTTCAGCATGATCTCATTAGTATCTGGCCGGAATATTTTATTATTTCTAGGCCTCAACGTATCTAACCTTGTTTGCAGCTGTTACATATATGATTTGCAGATATAATAGGTGCAGATATGACCCATATATTGGCTGATAAAATGGCTTCAAGGAAGGAAGGGCTCGGTTCGGTTTAGATTCTAGAGTTTTAACTGTATAATGCTAAGTCCCTACCGGCTCACGCTTTAAGTCCCGCGCGTTCATAGCAACAGGCCACGGCCGATTGAGTAAAACGTCTGGCAATCGATCTATCAAATAAATACATCTACTTTTTACGTGATCTTTATTTTCTTTATCGTTTTCTCTACCCACTGAGCTCAGCAGTCCTAGGTTTGGAGCAGATCTTTGCTGCTTTTGCGTACTGAAAAGCGGTCGCCTCTCCTCCACGAAAGCGTAGGGGATCTTTTGCTGCTTTGCTCGGAAAGCAATCTGGGTCCATATCATCACGAAAGTACGACAAATATCGTGGTGCTAGCACATGCAGTTTATGCGTGGCAACACAATTGGCATGACTCCGCTTTTTGGGGACGGGCGATCTAACGGTTCTCCGTCTGCTCCTACTTCGTAGAGGAGCGCTATCAAGAGGCTGCGGGCACCCACAAATCGGTAACATGAATTCTACGTTTCTTTATGTAGATGCAAATAATTCTTATGTTGATGTTGCTATGATCCTTTGATATGCATACTTTATCGCCATCTCTAGTTCTCTACATTTATGCGCAAACGCCTAGATGGAAAGTAATCAACATGCTTCAAATTTCTATAATTTTAGCAACCTGCAACACGTATACTCAAATTATCATGCATCGGTAACCCCAGAAATTCATATGTCAAGATGAACAATGTATATGAATTCAGTAAATCAATATGAAACACCCAATGTTATAGATTTTAAGGCATGCAAAATAGTGTTTCGCGCCTTTTTATCCATCGGCAAATAACTTGTACATGTTGGTTCACCTTCACACATGCCAAATGGGATAGAGCAATTGGAAGTTCTAGTAATCCTCTAATTTATCTGGCCAATTACACTCATCCATCATATGCTACATCTTATATTACTAACTTTTCAGCACCATATGTAACTGAAGATATTCATATAATTCAAGCCACACAGCTTCACAATGATTGACAGCCGAGTGCAAATGAAAATTCAAAAGGAGTTCATGTAAGCCTTCGTCTTCAATATTGTAGCATGTTGTGGCTAATTCCCCCACACAAATCCAGAATTTCGGGTATCACCCAAGAGCTTTCATTGAAGGTTTAAACATAACGAGACATATGGGAGGGGCGAATAGCAAAAGAGTGGAATGATATATATCTGAAATCTTGTGAAGATCTTGCAAAAAAGCTTCTCGAAGTTTGAGCTATGCTAGCAGCCAATCGCCAAACAGAGCAAATGTTGACTCCGGTCGCACCGATTTTCAACCAAGCAGGTCGTGGTTGGACAAATCATGCCTTCAGAGTCAAATCAACAAAAGATGATTGATACATCTACTACTGACCGACTCTAGTCTAAGCTAAATTAAATTTTGGTAAAGTCAAGTTTGGATACACACAAACCGAACAGTTAAGACAGTAGATAGATAAAGCTTTGTTGGAGCAAGAACATTGGTGAGTGTGAAACAACTGCAGCTTGACTCTTTCCTGGGATGTAAGGACCTTTCATGCTGCCACATGAATTTCGTGTCAAAGAAATTGACGAGCATCAACAAGAAGAAAGTATAGAAATAACCATCTTCGTAAGTTGAAGAAGATGTCAACGTGAAGAGACCGAAGGATCCAGAAAAAGAAGGGAAGATATGACTTTCGAAAATCATCAAGAGGCAAAGCGACAATAATGTTAAGATCAATTATAACAGAGGAAAGAATGTGTTCATCGATTATAATGCTCCTCCAAAAGATGATCATGCCAAAAAGTCTCCAGAAGTAGAAGTTTTAATGTCAAGTAGAAGAAAAGACACAATCAACACTCAAGATCAAAGTTTATCGGGTTAAACAATTTGTTGGACAAATATACCGCACGCAAGGCCAACAATGTGTTTGAGTCGACTTGGAGGTAGTGAGCATCCTAGGTCTGTTTCTCGACATGGAGGTCGTGGAACCCGGCGAGATAAGTCATTTGTCCGGCAGCCGTATTTTGCAATAGAGTCGATATATTTGGGCGTTGTGCAATTCCTTCTGTATATCCACACCTTCCTCTGTGGGGTTGTAATTCACTGGAAGCTATATCTTACAAAGTCAAACAGGTAAGTTTCAGATGGAATATATTTCACGGAGGAGGCTCTGTTATATTCAGACCGCACTGTATGAGAAAAGGGCTCCACTCGTGTTTAAGTATGAAACTAGACCTCACGCCTTTTTGTGATTTGTGGTCACGAGGAGCCAATCTCGGGATTTCTCAGTTCAAAGTAGAGACGGGGTGCTTCCATAGATAAAAGTTGGCAAGGGTGTGGATGCAAGTTCGTAGTGGGTACCGGTGATTCATGCCGAATCCTAAGGTTAATGGTACGGTCACGAGTAAGTCTGGAAGAAATTCTTAAATGGTACTGACGCTGATCTATGGTTTGAAATCTGGAGTGATCAAAAATAGCTGACGGTGTCAGTGGTGTACTGCACAGCAGAAAAGTAAAGCATCTGATCTGGTTCAAAATGGAGTTACGTTGCTGAGCTTAGCTTGGAAAAACACAGAAGACAGTATAAGCTATGCAGAAAATATTGTTATGCATAATGGATCTAAGCCTGGTTGCACCAAGAAGATTGCAGAGAAAGCTACTGAGCCAAATGCTTTTTCGAAACATAATGTGTAGACACGTTCAGAGAAGGTAGTTGTACGTCCATGGTACTCAGTGATTCAGCTCAAGTATCCTCTTATCTATATGCCAGGCTGGCGCAGGAAATTTGACGCTGGATGGTTTATTTAATCGGCAGAAAAATAATTCGGCCAAGGACAGACAGTTTGTCCCAAAAACTGCAGTAATAAGTCATTACAGGTCGAGAAACCGCGTACGCTAATGAAGTTGGTTGTGGTTCTAAGTTCAAGGAAAACTCTGGTAGTACAGAAGCAAAACGAGCAAAAAATATACTCGTTGCATCTTCTTGTACAAATACAAATAAGAAATTTGAATCGCTAGGCATACATATGCCAAGTTTCAGCTAGTTTATGTCCAAAGGTTGTTAAGTCTAGTACTGGACACATCTACACCATGGTGTGATTCCACCAGTAGGTGCGGCCAGAAAATTCTAGCTAGTAACGTATTTGGATGAGCACAGAGCATTTTCTCGCCAAACGGGGAATATTTACCCCACAAACAGGTAGTATGTCAGTACATGTCAGAGGAATTCGGTGGGCATGATGATTAAGTCAAAGGCCACGCCTGTCACATTAAAACTGGACCTCGATGGTGCCCAACGGGACTGCACACCTACCCAGAAACGACGTGTGGTAAATAACTACAGCATCGAGAATTCTGAGGAAAAAGAGCGGTGAAAGAGGCTGGGAAAAGTGGTTCAGTAGAGACAGACAGGGATGGTTCCTCCTAAAAATGGTTTGGAAGAAGAAAGGCAGGTTGCATGGATAAAAATACAAATGCGGATGATATGGTTGCCGATGGAATTTCGTAACTTTTCTCAGAGATGAAGCTACCCATATGGATGTGATCTCAAAAACCGCTGGGTAGAATTAGTAAATCTGGGGGTCAAAAAAATCCAAGAATAGAAAGAATCATAGAGGACTGACATGCGGGACCCATGACACCATCGTAAACCTCATGGAGAACGTTGAACGAGATGGCGCATCGAAAAAAACAATGCCGAGGGCTGCCATCCGTGCCCTACATCCCTCTGGGCGGCATGGATTTATGCTGACTGCCAACCCGAGATTTCGAGATGCACCGCGTCCCGGCCACCATACGCGACGTTGGCCGCTTTCGGCGGCTAGGTGGCCTCAGAGAAAAAAGTTTTGACATGCACCACCAGGGACTCAAAAATCGCTCGGTACACCAAAGAACCACGACGTGATTCAACTTTCGTCTACCATGGCAACTTTTCTTGTAGCTATAAGAGTTTCTCGCCTGCTATATAGAATACCAGAGAGAAAGAGCTCTGCAATAGGGCCGAGATCCGCCGAATTCCCTCCCGGGAGGGGGCATAATCGACGATCGTCAATATCGTAGCCGGGACATCATCTTCACCATCACCATATCGTCCACCATCATCCCTGCTTAGTCTCCATCGACTCACCGCATAGCAATTTGGAAACTTGTCTTGATTCATACTATTTGTAAAGCATATGTAATGAATGCAACGATCAAAACAATGGTAATGACATGAGTAAACAACTGAATCATAAAGCAAAGACTTTTCATGAATAGTATTTTCAAGACAAGCATCAATAAGTCTTGCATAAGAGTTAACTCATAAAGCAATAATTCAAAGTAGAGGTATTGAAGCAACATAAAGGAAGATGAAGTTTCAGCGGTTGCTTTCAACTTATAACATGTATATCTCATGGATAATTGTCAATGCAAAGCAATATAACAAGTGCAATATGCAAATATGTAGGAATCAATGCACAGCTTCACACAAGTGTTTGCTTCTTGAGGTGGAGAGAAATAGGTGAACTGACTCAACATTGAAAGTAAAAGAATGGTCCTCCATAGAGGAAAAGCATCGATTGCTATATTTGTGCTAGAGCTTTGATTTTGAAAACATGAAACAATTTTGTCAACGGTAGTAATAAAGCATATGTATCATGTAAATTATATCTTACAAGTTGCAAGCCTCATGCATAGTATACTAATAGTGCCCGCACCTTGTCCTAATTAGCTTGGACTACCGGGATCATCGCAATGCACATGTTTTAACCAAGTGTCACAAAGGGGTACCTCTATGCCGCCTGTACAAAGGTCTAAGGAGAAAGCTCGCATCGGATTTCTCGCTATTGATTATTCTCAACTTAGACATCCATACCGGGACAACATAGACAACAGATAATGGACTCCTCTTTTATGCATAAGCATGTGACAACAATTAATTTTCTCATTTGAGATTGAGGATATTGTCCAAAACTGAAACTTCCACCATGGATCATGGCTTTAGTTAGCGGCCCAATGTTCTTCTCTAACAATATGCATGCTTAACCATAAGGTGATAGATCTCTCTTACTTCAGACAAGACGAACATGCATAGCAACTCACATGAAATTCAACAAAGAGTAGTTGATGGCGTCCCTGAACATGGTTATCGCACAACGAGCAACTTAATAAGAGATAAAGTGCATAAGTACATATTCAATACCACAATAGTTTTTAAGCTATTTGTCCCATGAGCTATATATTGTAAAGGTGAAGAATGGAAATTTTAAAGGTAGCACTCAAGCAATTTACTTTGGAATGGCGGAGAAATACCATGTAGTAGGTAGGTATGGTGGACACAAATGGCATAGTGGTTGGCTCAAGTATTTTGGATGCATGAGAGGTATTCCCTCTCGATACAAGGTTTAGGCTAGCAAGGCTTATTTGAAACAAACACAAGGATGAACCGGTGCAGCAAAACTCACATAAAAGACATATTGTAAACATTATAAGACTCTACACCGTCTTCCTTGTTGTTCAAACTCAATACTAGAAATTATCTAGACCTTAGAGAAACCAAATATGCAAACCAAATTTTAGCATGCTCTATGTATTTCTTCATTAATGGGTGCAAAGCATATGATGCAAGAGCTTAAACATGAGCACAACAATTGCCAAGTATCACATTACCCAAGACATTTATAGCAATTACTACATGTATCATTTTCCAATTCCAACCATATAACAATTTAACGAAGAAGAAACTTCGCCATGAAAATTAAAAGCTAAGAACACATGTGTTCATATGAACCAGCGGAGCATGTCTCTCTCCCACAAAAGCATTTA
Organism: Lolium perenne; assembly: GCF_019359855.2. NCBI lineage: Eukaryota > Viridiplantae > Streptophyta > Magnoliopsida > Poales > Poaceae > Lolium > Lolium perenne. The sequence goes on along the minus strand of NW_027249029.1, from coordinate 4,046 downwards.
TTCAAACAAAAACAAAAACAAAAGCACACAGACGCTCCAAGCAAAGCACATAAGATGTGACGGAATAAAAATATAGTTTCAGGGGAGGAACCTGATAAGTTGTCGATGAAGAAGGGGATGCCTTGGGCATCCCCAAGCTTAGACGCTTGAGTCTTCTTGATATATGCAGGGGTGAACCACCGGGGCATCCCCAAGCTTAGAGCTTTCACTCTTCTTGATCATACTATATCATCCTCCTCTTGACCCTTGAAAACTTCCTTCACACCAAACTTCTCATAAACTTCATTAGAGGGGTTAGTACATAATCAAAAACTCACATGTTCAGAGGTGACACAATCATTCTTAACACTTCTGGACATTGCTAAAAGCTACTGGAAGGTAATGGAACAAAGAAATCCACCCAACACAGCGAAAGAAGCAATGCGAAATAAAAGGCAGAATCTGTCAAAACAGAACAGTCCGTAAAGACGAATTTCTAATAAATACTTCCGTTGCTCAAATCAGAAAACTCAAAACTAATGAAAGTTGCGTACATATCTGAGGAACACCCACATAAATTGGCATATTTTTCTGATTTTTCTACAGAGAAAACAGCCCAGATTCGTGACAGATAGAAATCTGTTTCTGCGCAGAAATTCAAATCTAGTATCAACCTTCGATTAGAGGCTTCACTTGGCACAACAAAACACAAAACTAAGATAAGGAGAGGTTGCTACAGTAGTAAACAACTTCCAAGACACAAATATAAAACAAAGTACTGTAGCAAAATAACACATGGGTTATCTCCCAAGAAGTTCTTTCTTTATAGCCATTAAGATGGGCTCAGCAGTTTTAATGATGCACTCGCAAGAAATAGTATTTGAAGCAAAAGAGAGCATCAAGAGGCAAATTCAAAACACATTTAAGTCTAACATGCTTCCTATGCATAGAAATCTTGTAAATAAACAAGTTCATGAAGAGCAAAGTAACAAGCATAGGAAGATAAAACAAGTGTAGCTTCAAAAATTTCAGCACATAGAGAGGTGTTTTAGTAACATGAAAATTTCTACAACCATATTTTCCTCTCTCATAATAACTTTCAGTAGCATCATGATCAAACTCAACAATGTAACTATCACACAAAGCATTCTTATCATGAGTCTCATGCATAAAATTATTACTCTCCACATAAGCATAATCAATTTTATTAGTTGTAGTGGGAGCAAATTCAACAAAGTAGCTATCATTATTATTCTCATCAAGTGTTGGAGGCATAGTATAATCACAACAAAATTTACTCTCCATAGTAGGTGGCACCAAAAGACCACTATCATTATAATCATCATATATGGGAGGCAAAGTATCATCAAAGAAAATTTTCTCCTCAATGCTTTGGGGACTAAAAAGATCATGAAAACCAGCTTCCCCAAGCTTAGAACTTTCTATATCATTATCAACAATGGTGTTCAAAGCGTTCATACTAATATTACTACCAGCATGCAAATAAGATTCCATAGGTTTTTTAATTTTTGCATCAAACAATCCATGTTTTAAATCAGGAAATAGCATAAGAAGCTCATTCTTGTCCATTATGCCAAACTAGTGTAAACAAGAAACAAAAAGTTGCAATTGCAGGATCTAAAGGAAATAGCTTCGAGTACTTACAATGCACCGGAAAATAGCTTGGTAGCCGAGATCCGGAGTGTGAGTACCTTTTACCTTTCCTCCCCGGCAACGGCGCCAGAAAATAGCTTGATGTCTACTTCCCCCTCCTTTTCCTGTAGACAGTGTTGGGCCTCCAAGAGCAGAGGTTTGTAGAACAGCAGCAAGTTTTCCCTTAAGTGGATCACCCAAGGTTTATCGAACTCAGGGAGGAAGAGGTCAAAGATATCCCTCTCATGCAACCGCAACCACAAAGCAAGAAGTCTCTTGTGTCCCCAACACACCTAATAGGTGCACTAGTTCGGCGAAGAGATAGTGAAATACAGGTGGTATGAATAAGTATGAGCAAGAGTAACGGTGCGTAAAAATAGCTTCTGGCGTGTAGTTGATGGTGGTAGTATTGCAGCAGTAGTAACGCAGTAAAACAGTAAACAAGCAGCGATAGCAGTATTTAGGAACAAGGCCTAGGGATCATACTTTCACTAGTGGACACTCTCAACATTGATCGCATAATAAATAACTCTTTCTCATATGTGCTACATACACTCTTTTGTTGGATGATGAACACATTGCGTAGGATTACACGAACCCTCAATGCCGGAGTTAACAAGCTCCACAATAATGTTCATATTTAAATAACCTTAGAGCATAATAGATCATTGCAAAATAAACCAAGAACTAACATAGTGCACACACTGCCCACATTACACTATGAAGGAGGAATAGATCACATCAATACTATCATAATGATAATTAACTCCACAATCTACAAGAGATCATGATCATAGCCTACGACAAGAACCACATGGTGCACACACTAGTCACCTTTACACCATGCAGGAGGAATAGATTACTTTAATAACATCACATGAGTAGCACACAACTAGTAGCGATACAAAGCTCATCATATGGATCTCAGTCATGTAAAGCAGCTCATGAGATCATTGTATTGAAGTACATAGGAGAGAGATTAACCACATAGCTACCGGTACAGCCCCGAGCCTCGATGGAGAACTACTCCCTCCTCATGGGAGCAGCGGTGATGAAGATGGCGGTGGAGATTGCAGCGGTGTCAATGGAGAAGCCTTCCGGGGCACTTCCCGTTCCCGGCGGCGTGCCGAACAGAGACTCCTGTCCCCGGATCTTGGCCTCGCGATGGCGGCGGCTCTGGAAGGTTTCTGTGGATTTCGTCGAACGTATCAGGGTTTTCGCGATGGAGGCTTTAAATAGGCGAAGAGGCGGCGCCAGAGGGTCGAAGGGGTGCCCACACCATATGGTGGCGCGGGCCCCCCTGTCCACGCCGGCCTAGGGTTTGGTGGGCCTGTGCCCCCTCTCTGGCGGTTCTCGTGTGTTCTGGATGCTTCCGGGTAAAATAGGAACCTGGGCGTTGATTTCATCCGATTCCGAGAATATTTCGTTACTAGGATTTCTGAAACCAAAAACAAACAGAACAAGAATCGGCACTTCGGCATCTTGTTAATAGGTTAGTTCCAGAAAATGCACAAATATGACATAAAGTGTGCATAAAACATGTAGATAACATCAATAATGTGGCATGGAACATAAGAAATTATCGATACGTCGGAGACGTATCACCCCCCAGGACGCACCTCGGCAGGCTCGCTGTAGTCGGTCACCGCGAGGGCTACCGCTCAGTCCATGTCGGCATTGCCAATCGACGCGACGACTTTGACAGGGCTCACCGGGTCGCGCTACAACACTTAAAACTGATCGAACCTTTCGTGCAAGAGCACAAAAGCATGATCGAGCAGAATTACATCGATATGGGCCAGCCGAGGAAGATGGGAGACGTAACCAAAGAGCACAACTCCAGCTTCACGCGTTGGTTCAAGCAAACTCAACTGGTTGAAGCACAGAGAAAAGGGCCTTCTACCGAAGATGAAAAACTCATATACACCTTATCACAGGGCCCCCGGCATAACGTAAGGACCTATCAGGGGTACGACATCAACGGTTACAGATTCTACACCGAGGAAAAGGATAGAAATAGTGAAAATCAAAACTCAGGAGTAACTATGCTGTCATACGCCGATGATGAGACTAATGTCAAGGAAAGATTTTATGGAAGGATCGAGGAGATATGGGAGCTCAATTACTATGGAGAGACGGTGCCAATGTTTCGTGTGAGATGGGCCAAGAAGGTCGAAAAAGTAGGCCGATATTTCACCACCATGGTTATACCCGATGCAAAATCGAAGAACGCATCCGCGAAAAATGAGCCATGGGTACTCGGTAGCCAAGTTGACCAATGCTTCTTCATCACCGATCCGTCGAGGCCTAGCCGTGTTGTCGTGAGGAGGGGCAAGAGGAGCATCATAGGAATGCAAGGAGACGCCAACGAGGAAGACTTGGACAAGAACGGTGACCCGAAGATCGAGGAGGAA